>NC_056735.1:1361270594-1361400594 GCF_019279795.1 Protopterus annectens
ACAAAGTTTTTAAAAATAAAAAATAGATGTATATAGGACAGATTTTTATAAAAAATGCTGGGGTAAGGGTAGCAGCATCCCACATGAAGAATTTCAGGAAACAAAAATTGGAAAAGAACGAGGATAACTTTAACATCATTTATACTCGTGTCAGTAACATATGAAAGAAGAACTACAAACAGGAAACAGAAAGTTAAAATGTCAGAAAGTAAGGAAAGTATAGAACTACTCTCTGATGTGTGTGGCTGTCCCCTTCAATAAACACACCGCACCAAATGATGTCTGACAACTTTATTAAACTTCCATAAAGGTAACTGTAAACCAATATTTATTACAACTGATGCATAGTATAACTGATTATAATCACATAAACATCCATGTAATGTTAATCAGGGCACTGTGACCTTACTCATCCTGACCCAGTAAGCAGTGTCCATACCTTTACCTGCTTACATTACTTATGAAGCAGTGTCCTACCACTCACTTCATTTACCATTAATTGAGGAACACATCCATCAAATAAGCAGAATCCTTATCTCTGCTGACTTATTTATGAAGCAACATCCCATCATTCATTTCATAGTACCACTTTGAATTAAGCAAACCAACCAATAAGCAGCATCCTTACCTTCGCTCACTTAATTTATATATTAAGCAGCCTCCAACAGCTCATTTTTCTTTCCCAAATCATTAAAATGAACATCCAACACCAGAGGGGGAACAGAAGAACACAAGCCTGTCCCTCTTCTCTCCCACAACCGTGCTGATAAAATAACCACAAACCCCACTATTCCCAAAAAAGGGGAGGGCAGATAGCAAGTTCACCCCAAAATGTGATTCCCTACCCAGTTACACTAGCAAAAAACACTTAAGTCCCTCCCTACTCTTACCTCATTTCCTCCAAATCCTCCCTCATTCTCATTTAATCCTTTCCTCCCTCTACCATCTTAACTCCCACTAATGTATTTATCTAACCCCCTTCTGAAGATGTCCCTGGACAAATTGGTTTGTTACCAAACCTCATTTAGTGACATTCTACAATGTTCATGAATTTTTCTTTTCCAACAGTAACAAATTAATGGAGTTCACTCCTATTATGACTAGAAAATAGTGATTAAACATGTCGGTTCATATATTAATGTTTTTGCCTCACAGCTCCAGATTTAATTTCTTATTTTTATTACTGCTTGTGTTATGTTTGCTTTGTTTTACTCCCAAAAGACATTTTGGATTATTGATTTCACTAAACAGTACATGCATAAGATGTGTATATATATATATATATATATATATATATATATATATATGTTGCATTTCCCATTTCCCATCAAGGAGAGGGTTAAAATGACCATTCCACTTATCCCGTTAACAAATAAATTACTTAATATTAAATCTTTACTTCTTTCTCAGCATGTGGGTAATTCTTATGTCCAGTCTTTTTAATACAACATTTCAAGTTTCTGCTCTCCTAGTACAGAAGCACTGATGTTCATTAAAAGTCTAAATATTTATCAGGTTTCAAACCTAGCAGATTATTTAAAGATGAAATTGTTTAACTCTCTAGTCGGAGTAGCTACTAGTCCCTTTCTCTGGCATCTAACCTTGTCCTGATTCATATGTACTGTATCTGTTTCAAGTCATCTTCTTCTTTCCTTAGACCTATCAACGAGATCTTCACCAAGACTCAGCCCACTACTTAATAATTGATTATATAATTTCAGGATGATAACAAAGTATGCAGTCTGCTCAAGTCTTGTACCAGTAGCCCATTGGCTGATGAGTCTAGCAAGAAGTATAGGTTATTATGTTGATTTCATCATAGCCTTTGGCCTATTGTCTCATTGTTCCTGCTATTTGATTTACCTGTTTTTATTTTAATATTTATTTTATACTGTATTCTGTTTCTTATAAAATAAATAAATAAAATAATGATTGCTTGTTATCCAGATATGGTAAATGCATCCCTAACTGTGGAAAAAATCTTGGCGCTCTAAACCAAAGTGTCCCCTGTCCTCAGTCAGATGTCCTGTGCACCCTAATAACCAAGAGGATACAAAGCCTAAACATCATGTCCTACATGACTGACTCAAAGCTGGGTCACTGTACTCGGTATCCTAAAGATTGCTAGGAAGTGACCTGTCTGCAGCATACAAGACATTCTCCAACCCAATACTGATGGATTTTCTGCACATCAGCAAGTCAAATTACATCAGAAATACTCAGTCTAATGATCTAAACCTCTTCTGTGACACCAATAGAATGGTTTGGAGGGGCAAGTGTATCTTGCATAAGATACCACTGCTCTGGAACAGACTTTCCATCTACATAAAACAAAGATCCTCCATTCCCATATTCAAGAACAACTTGAATCTATGGATTTGAAACAAAATGTACACCAAGACTGTCCTCTGTACTACTAATGGGCAGAGGCAGCTCCTAAATGCTTTATCTCATAGATAGTCTCCTCAAAGTTTCTATGGTATGATCCCAGTTTCTCTCATCATAGGTAATATGTAATTATCAGCTGTGGGATGGGTGAAGGCAATCCCTTGCCAAACAGGATAGGTTAATTCACAGAAATAAAGGGAAACTGGACAGGCTTAAAATGTCTCATAAAAGCAGCTAGCCTAGTACTTACCTACGGATCTATGAACAGCCCAAAAAGGAGAAAACAGAAATATCAACATAATATTAAATCAGACCAGGAAAGCATGTGTTTTGGACCTATTCCAAATAGAGGCTTGAACAAATACGGCAAAGGATAAAAATACAGAAGAAATGAGCAAAAGCAACAGTGCATGTACAATGTCCAAATTAAACCAGCTCATCCTTGACCAAAATGCAATGGTGAGCTGTGTGACACAGTCTGTTCAAGTCAAAGAAGATACATCTACATGAGATAGTGTGTTAAAACGTTATTGTGGCATAAAGCACTGCCTTGCATGGATAACGGAAATAGAAGCCACTGATGCCATGTGTCATGGAACCTAATCTCTCGAAGTGCCACGTAAAATAAGGTTTTTGCCTTGGCTCTTCTGCCATATTCATTGACTGACAGGTACTGCCAATCCATAGATACAGCTATGTGTCCATGGAAGGAGAAAATCACAATGTCTTCTGCATATCAACCATGCTGGACAAAGCAAGAAAGTGCTGACCATTCCACTGGATGTGATGTTACTTCTCCAGTCCCTGATACAGGAAAAGTTGCAGAAATATAAATATATTATAAAAAGGAAAGGACCTCTTCCAAAAAGGAAATACTGCTAATGAAAGACTATCAAAGGTATAGCATCAGCTAAGAACATAAGTGGAGATCTTGACATTAATGTGAAGGCCCAGGGCAACAGGGAAGAAAAAAGAGAATCTACGGGGGGAGTCAGAAAAAGAAAGTCACAGAGAACATGCTGGAATCAATTGTTTTGGTGAAAGATTTCGGTTTGTTTCATAGTTTCTTTTTCAGCCTACCTTGGTCAGCATGCACATCAGGTAAAGAATGAATGGTTGGAATGAGGGAGAGCTGTTTACAATGGGGGAATTGTAGAGGTTCTACCATAAGTTGTCCTATGCATCTAGATTTTTTTTTTTTTATTGAGTGTTTTGAAAATCCAAGTTCTTCACGCAGGGGTATCCTGTCCATCATTAATCATGTTATTCAGTTTCAGGAAGATTATGATTCTAGTTTTGAACACTTTATACAGTAGTTTTCTGACTGAATGTTGGCTGAAAAGGGTATTACTCCACATAATTAATACATTTTGTAAAATATGAGTTTTGCAAGTAAAATGAAAGTGTTTTTGCCAGTTTGAACTGATTTCCTTCCAGTACCAGTGTTTTGTTTGGATTACAATGCAACTGTTGAAAATTATCTGAGTTACAGAAGATTTGAGATACACTAAACGTATGAGTAGGAGGTTGGGCTTGTTTTGTAGTGAAGTGACAGTTTCAGCTTTTATATAATGTGTTATTTGTTCATTGGCTATAGCATTCTACATTTTAGGCTGGATATCCAAAAGCACATCATGTTTTGGGGGGAAGGAAAATCCACTCATTTAAAAAATATATTGTAACATTTGTGGAGTGACTGGACATGTTAACTCAGTTACAAATTGAAGTTCAATAAATAGAAGCTGAACACACTGCCTGAGCATTTTTGTGGAGACTGGTTGTCCCTGACTGCACCTCTGAGGGGAGACGTAAATTATTACAGGTGCAAGGGATGCCTTTTTCACTGGTTGTCACACAAAATGCTTGAGTCAGACTACCCTGTTCCACATTCTTTCCCTTCCTCTCAGTCAGGCCTTTCAGAGCATATTTTTCATGTATGCATGGAGCCTGTATAAGTGCCCCTGGCTGAAGGGGTGGTACAGGTCACTCACAGTCCTTTACATACCAGTGTCTGCCCCCAGTTCTTACTTATTTTACTGTGGGAACCTGTGTAATGTCCTGATCCAAGAGGGTGATGGAGATTCTGATGATGATGGCTGAGTCGGGTAGGAGAGGTTAGCTTCATCATGGAAGTCAGAAAGAGGGAGCAATAAAACTTAAGAATAAAAAGTAAAGCATCCCATTTTTGAAGAAGTAACTCAGTGCTGTTTTTCTTGGTTCTCTTGCTGCATAATACTAGCAGGTATAATCTGGATCACAAACACTTAGTGTTAGAGAAGCCATAGTGCAGGGAGGAAGTGGTTTGCTGTTTCCAAGTTGTATGTTTTTTCTCAAGGGGATATGAAGTTAGAAGACGTTTGAAGTTATGTTTTGTGCAATGAGTATACTGGTTTAGTGGTACTGGTTCAGTCTGGTAATGGGGCAGGCAGTTGGACTGCAGTGTTGTATTACCTGACAGACCACTTTTTGTGAAGGATCACATCAGGCTGTTTAATATTTATGCTCCTACTCTGAAAAAAGGAGGAGGGATTCCTTATTTTAGCAGTTTACTCATTACTTTATGGTGAGTCAGTCTGATGATCTATGACATTTTTGTCGGAGGCTTTCACTAAGGAAGTTCCCAGGTAAGGCTGAGAGGAAAACTAAGGCTAATTTAGAAAGGATGAGGAGTATGAGCAGTTGTATAGTGCAACGGTTATGGAGCTTCTTTTTCTGGACTGCAGTAAGTTTATGGTATCTGGCCTTCATGAGGCTGGATTGTCCTGAACTCCTATGTTTGTCCAGGGCACAAATTTAGTATTGGATAGATGGGTCCAGGTTAATATTATATTCTCACCGTTTGTAGGTGAAACTGATTGCCCATTTTGCACAGGTTTAATATAATAAGGTGTGAGACAATACAGATAGCTACCACCAGTTTTATAAATGGCTGCAAGGTAGTACTGATTTTTAATATTCTATGTATTTATGTTTTTCAGCTTCTCCATTCCTTGTCTACCTGTGGTGACAACTGACTTAAGAAAGCTGTTTCCTACATAGGTTTGAAGGTGTTTTGTACCCTGCTCTCCACCATCAACTGCTGTGCACAAGGGGTGGGTCACATTACTGTTCAAGAGACCTACTGGTCCAATGCCATCTTCACTGGACTGAGGCCATCGGAGTATTTCAGACTGGAGTGTTATTGTGCTAAATCCACTGAAGTACCTGACTGCTCTAACCACAAAAGACTGCAAAATGAATGTTGCGGATCTAATGGGTATTTTTATTTATTTACCAACATTCTCTACTAGTGGCTGCACACCTCTCAACCTATTAGCACAAAAAAATCTGGACAAAGCCTAAAATAATGTGGGGAACAAAGGCCCAAAAAAATGGGGACACATTTTACATATTTCTTTTATAAACTTAGAAAGTAGCTGAAATCAGAGGGTTTGTGTTAGCCATGAATTTTCTGAAGGGCATAAAATCTGAAAATCAAATGTATGTCACTATTTAGTGACTTTAGTTCTCAGCAATTTGCCAGAAAACTACCATGTTTTTGAGAAACAGTCTAAAAATATGAGGCAAAAATCTGGACATTGTACAAAAATCTGGAGAGCTGATCCAGTTGAGAGGTATAGGTGGCTGATACTGTGTACATACACATCACTGAACAGGATTACACTGCATCCATACATGTGCAGTAGATGCCACTATCATTGATTTGCAGTCCTGAACAGAGTGCTGTATGATGTGCTCACTTATGTCAGACAGGAATTGAAGAGTTGAACTCCAATCCCCTACAGTGAAAAGCAGGCATTGGTACTCCTTTGACCCTTCCCTTTTCAGCTTCAGCACTGCTTGGGCTGATACTTGAAGCTAGGTCTTCTGGGTGGATGCTTGGAACTCCGGGCGTTATCCATCTGTACAATGGAGCTGACTTTTCTTTAGTCTAATTGCTGTTTAGTGTAGATATTTTTAATCATATCCACTTTCCTTTTTCTGACTGATTGTTGCTCCTGTGACTTTCTCTACATTTTTATATTTCTGTTCTAACTGTTTCATTCCCATTTCTGTCACATTTCATTTCTAGGTATGCTGATTGTTGTAGGTCTAGTGGCTTTTCTGTTAAGTATGCATGTTTTGCATGAGTTTCATTTTTTTTTCTTTTAGGTGTGAATGACCTCAATTTATGGTAATTATATTGCTGGAGTAGTTACTGATGTGTGTACACTTGTGATAAATGTTTGAAGGTGTACACAGAGTGTTGGTAAAAATATCTACTCAGATGTACCCGATACATTTATAAATCACACCCCAATATCATTATACATTGTTAGGACATAACTATGTATGCAGATGGCAAAGCTTTGTTAATGCAATAGAATGATACTGAAAACAAAACGTTTGATGCGAACACATGTTCCCAGTGATCTACTTTTCTATCTCTGCTCACTTACTGTGCCATGTTCAATTCTTGGCTCAATGTTTCAGCTTGCTTTTTGGTAATTTATTAATACAGTTGCCAGCTTGATTACTTTGTATCACAGTCAAAAAATCCTGTCACCTGAGTACAGTGGTTGTCTGTTATTTTATGTTTATACTTGTGTATGAACGATTATGTTTCTTCATCATTAAGTCATTAATTTGCAATGTGCTCAGGAAAGCCAGCTGTTTCATATACACTCCCCCCTGAAACAAACCACTGTTTGAATGATGAGTATTTAAATGTTACACAGCTACACTGACTCATATGAGGCAGTCATCACAGCAGCAGATATTAAACTGCATAATAAAACCAGTCTTTTGCTGACATCCCTTGCTGCATTTGGCTTCCTATATTGCACTGTATTATTTGAAAATGTGCACATTCCCTTTTGATCTAGGTGTTTCCCTTCCTTACTTATCACACTGCCCTGTGGCATTTCATTAAATGTGATTACACTGACTTCTCATTCCCTTTTCTGTTCCAGTTCAAATTCCCAAAGGAAACAAATAAGAAAAAAGTACATATCACTCAGTATCCTGCTGTAGCTTTTAGGGGAGCAGCAAACCCTTGCTAATATTTCAAACCTGATACTTATTTTCACTTATTCATGATTGATGACAGCAGATAAAACTTTACTGAAAACATTTCAAGCTTACCAGCAGGGTATGTATAATAAACAACCTCATTTTTTACTGATCACATCTCATTTTTATTTGAAAATGTACTTGATTGGCAGACATGAAAGCCCTGAAGTGCAGATCTGTTTGATTTGTCACAAACAGCTATGCAAGATCATTAAAATCATTTACAAACAGTTATATAATGAAGCCTAAAGTAATCTGATCAAATAATTTGTGAAAAATTAGGCACTGAAGCCTTAAATTGTCCAGAAGTTAGTGGTTTCATTTGCTGCAATTAAGACTGATTTTTTTCATAAAGGCATTAATGGAAATTTGCCCCATTTCAAAAATACTCAGATGATGTCTGGACAATACTGACTGTCATAAAAGCATGCACTATACTTACAAATTCAGCTGTATTTTTTGCTGATAGATAGTGGTTGGGAAACAACAGACATATATACTCACTGCAGAAAGAACCGTGTGAGCAGATTTGTTGCAGCAGAGACAGTACAGTTTATCCTGAAACCCTTTGGGTTCTCACCTTCATAGCTGCTTTAATCAAGGAAGATTATGGAGAGTTTATGAGTAATAGTCATTTAGAATTCATTGTTTTAGGGAAGCAGATATGCACAGCATGGCCTTTTTGTACCACTGTACACTGACCATTTATTTCAAAACGGTTAATGGGAGACTGTTGCAAATGAATTTTTATGGATATATGTTAACATGTTTAAGACCACTGTTTGACACCATTTTCTCAAATGTTTTTTTTCTTCAGTTTGATCTCTTGTAGTAAAACAGGTCTTTCATTTTTTTTTTTTTGTTTTTTTTTGTATTGTACATTTTATTGAAAATTATGTCAGCTTTAATGATGGTGCATTTGCCTCTCTGCAGAGAACATAATGCTCTAAACAAAGAATATTTCTACCCGTTACAAGTACACATCTTTTCTAATCATATAAAGATCCCTTCTGATTCATATATTTGTGCATTTTAGTTTCCTGCTCATGCAGGCTAGCAACATGCACTGTTCATAGCATTGCTTTCATCCTAGCTTTCCTTTACCCTACAGTTCTACTATAAGATGGGCTTCCCACTGTCCAAGTGAATTCAGCCTGAACAGACCCAAGTTCATGCAGTAACTGATGGTTTCCTAAGGAATCATTCTGCTGGGGCTGTTGTCATGGAGATGTGAACTGTCATTCCACCAACAAATACTACAAGGATATTAATCCTGAGTGAATATATAGCCCATCATATTGCTCATATCACTGCTGTTTATATTTGAAACCAATATAGATGATTGGGGGTATACTCTAACACTTCAAACTGTCCTTAGCCCTTGGCAAAAGAAAAATAACTCTTAAGTTGCTCAGCATCTTCCAAACACTATCGTCATGTCTGTAACTGCGGAGTTGAAACAATAAAAATAATCAGACATAATCTCATTGAGTAAAGGATTATAGGTCTCATGATATTTCTGTGGTACAATCAAAGACAGCTTAAAATGTACTGAATCAATTTACTAACTTAACATTTTCTTTATGTTTGGCTCCAACAAGATGTCAGTAAGAACATAAAAGTAGAAGCACATTCCTATATCTGAGCTTGACAATTTAATATAAAAAAAGATTTTTTGGGGGATGATTTCCAAAATAGCACTGCAGTCTACTTCAAGGAGACATGATTATTAATGAAATAGTATATAATTTATATTGACAATAACAGCCAGTATATGTCTCTATAACATATATGCTACAGATTGCATTTGTTTTCAGAAATGAATAACATACTTTTATACTTAAAGCTTTTGACACTACAGTTGCAGGTTTTAGAACTGAAGACGTGTTTTGAATTTTTATTTCTTTGACATGTAAGACAATATTATCTGCATATTTCCTATACAAGTATCTTTGCTAGATTTTCCTGCTGAATTAAAGCAATAAATATATTAGTAAGTGATAGTAAACAGAAAATTCCTCATGTGTGACCCGCTTGAGAGCAAAGTTAGATATTCTACATTAAAGCACGTTGCTGATGATCCGATTTCCAGCTGCTAATTCAGGTTATTAATATGGTATGTCAATTTAAATCCTTTCTGGATGCAATTATTTGATTATGTTGCACTCTGTTAAAAGCCTTCAAAATTCAATATAAGCCTCATCAGTTGAAAGAGTTTCATGCTCAGCTGTATTTACTGGAGAAAAAAATGTCAAATTAGCTAGAAGTAAACAGGTTCATTAAATTCATGCTAAAAATTAAACTTGTTTTTAGGCTGATCAGAAATTCATGTATATACTTATTGTTTCTAGAGTTATGGGCAATTCCTTAAATGATATCATGTCCACGTTTCTTAGTCATGTGAGAAGGCAGCCCACCATGCTTTTTCTGTGATTACACTACTAATCATCAGCTACAACAAATGTGAAGTTGTGTTAGTCCCTTATACATTAAGGCTAAGGAAATATGTTTCCACATTAGTCAAACACTTCACATATCTAACATGTACTCAGCTAAGGCTATGTTTCAAATTGCCTGTGTGTGTGTGTGTGTGTGTGTGTGTGTGTGTGTGTGTGTGTGTGTGTGTGTGTGTGTGTGTGTGTGTGTGTGTGTGTGTGTGTGTGTGTGTGTGTGTGTGTGTGTGTGTGTGTGTGTGTGTGTGTGTGTGTGTGTGTGTGTGTGTGTGTGTGTGTGTGTTGGTGTGTGCATTCATGAGGATGCGTGAGTATTCCTGCTCGTGTGTGTGTGTGTGTTTGTGTGTGTGCATGGATGTCGGTGTGCATATCCATGAGCACATGTGTGAATATGTCTTAATTTGTATGTATTTGTTTGTCTGTGCATGTGTGTGTGTGTGTATGTGTGTGTGTGTTTGTGTCTGTATGTGTGTATTTGTTTGTTCGTGTGTATGTGTGTGTGTGTCTGTGTGTATATGCGTCCTACAATAGACTAGTACACCCAACAGGACTAAGTCTGTATCTTATGCACATTGCCTGCTGGGATGGGTTCCAGCATATCGTTGACCCTCAACAGGATATTGCAGTTGACTGCAAAATTAATACATAAACATGTATTTTTTTTGTTCTTCATGCATTTTATTAATGTTTTGTTTCAAGAAACGTAATTACATGCAGATAGTGCATCAAAAATAGAAAACACAATTTAGACAATTTGTGCTCATTACATATGTAAGTAATATCTTGTTAACTTAATATAACCATATCCTCCCCTTTCCTTATCCACTCTCCACCTGTTCACTAATATTTTTCTCTGTGGCATATCGGTCCTTTCAAAATGAATGTTTGTGTTCCTTCTGGATTCTGTTACTTTTGGCTTGCAGATTATAAGCATCATGTATATCCACATGGGCAATGCCACTACTTCTACCCCCCCACAAGTCTCTTTTTTCACTTATTGGTTTAACCCAGCACAGCTCTCTTCTTTCACCTATCCATTTATCCCATTACTGCTCTCTTCTTTCACGTTTTGCTTTAACACAACACTGCTCTCTTCTTTCACCTATCTATTTAACCTAGCACTGCTAATCTTCTCCTGTCTCCATCCCCATCCGTCCTTTCTTTCCTTCCTTAAGCTCAGTTTCTCTCCTAAACATCTCAGCCTTCAATATCCACAGCTTTCACTCCAAATCTTCTTTATCTTTCATTTACCTTTACCCCCTAATGTACACTCCCACTTCTTTCCATTTTCCACATACCAGCAGTCATTTTCTTCATTCCTTCTGCTGCCATTTGTAACATTATCGTCTTTTCTAATCTTCATCCTTCCTATGGGTTTCCACTCCCAAGAAGATGAACATTTGGCTATTCCACTCCTTGCTAATGCTTCCTCCTCAGCACCTCTTGTTACATTTTTCACGCACTTACACCATTTGGACAGCACTGCTGCACACACATATAACCTACCTCCTTCTCCTCCTCACACATAGACCCCAGGCATCATGCCACCTTCGGAATGTTGTTCAAATGCATCAACATTTGATATAATCTGTGCAGCATTCTCCAATGAGCATTACATTTTGGACCATTTCTCTCTGTCTCCTTTGCAGTATCCTGTGCCACACCACATTTATAGTCCTTGTCAATCAGCTAACATCTTCCTTTCCTGCTGAGCTCTCAATGTTTCCATAGCCACCCCTAGTCCTTCAGCTTAGCTGTCTATAAACCCGTCCTGTCTGCCTGCTAACATGTTGCTCCTCCTCCTCTTTCGCACATCTTCCTTCTCATATCCTCTTACCTCTCTTCCTTCATTATTCTTCAGCATCTGCTTTTTGTTCATTGCCACTCTCACATGCACCAGATACTTTTGTCTTTTGAAACTACTCCCTCCCTCTTCTCCTCAAACTAAATAAACCTCTTCATAACTACCTTTTTCATGAAATTCCTCACCCTTAATAATTCCTTTCCTCTATAACTCATCAGCACTCTGTACATGTACATACCCATCTACTGCAAAGCACTCAGTTTCCTACGTCACACCTATCCACCACTCTTCCAACTTATCGCTTTTCCATCGTATCTTTAGCTGCTTCATATCTTTAATAAATATATTTCATTACCATCCATTTCCCTTCCTTCCATCCCACTCATAGAAATGTAATTTTCTTGTATCTCTTAAACCTTTATGCTAAAACAGTTGCTATCAAATATCTACAAATGTCAGTGTCCATTCTGTTTCTATTCTGTCTCTCCTACCTCCACACAAACCTGCCAAAGGGGGGCATTACATTCAATAACTGGCATAATGAGGACTGAGGAAAGGGCGACATCCCTCGATCTCGACACAATCCCTTTGTTTATAAGCTATGCCATATAGAAGGACTTTCTTACAACAATAGGCACATGTTGGTCAAAAGCTAGATCACGGGGGGGGGGGGGCTGAATGGCTAACTGAAAGCAGCTCCATATAACTAGTTAAATAAAACAGGAAAAAAAATATTCTTTTTTTTTTCTTCAAAGTATAAAATCTTATAGATAAAGGACTAATTTACATAATTCAAAACTTTGGTGAGGTTTTACAAATAATTTCCTGTCAAAAAGCTTGGAGATGTATTCACTTGTTAAAATGAGAAACTCAAAGAATTCTCACCAGGATGCTGCCTTAAAGAAGGAATTACAACAGATGACATCTACCCTGCAGGAGCTGTCTTTGAAGATGGATGATTTTAAAGAGAACTTGGAAAATCTTAAAACAAGCAGTCAAAAACAGGCTGACACCCTCAAGGAAATGCTGCAACAACACCAGACAAGGATAACAGGAATAGAGGTTTCTCTAAATGACTTAGAAAGCAGACTTAAGGAAGAGGAAACACAGAAAGAACTGCTTCTTAAACAAGACAATTGGTTGGTTAATAAAGTAGATGACTTGGAAAACAGGGGAGGAGAAATAACATCAGGATTTTCGGATTACCTGAAAACACAGAAGGTGAGGATATTATTTCCTTTTTATCAAGCTGGATCCCTGACTTTTTAAATTTAAAAGAAGGACTTTCCTTTGGCATTGAAAGGGTGCACAGAGCTCTTGGGAAACCTGCCACTAACTCAAACTCTCCTCCTAGGTTAAAATTATCAAATTTCTTTCATAGTTGGATAAGGAACTGATTTTAAGATCTGCTTGGAGGAAGGCACCTCTAAAATATAAACAGAGCCTGGTAAGATTTGATAATGACTATTCATCTAGAATAATGGAACAAAGGAAAAAAGTGTGGCCAATGATAAAGTTTCTGAAACAAAATAACATCAATGTACAACTTGCATATCCAGCTAAGATAAGAATACTGTATGCCAACGAAATGAGGACTTTTATTGACTTAGAGGAAGCCTCTTCATTTATTAAAACTAATAATGTGATTACTTTACCAGAAGATATGGATTGGATGTCACCTTCTCTCAAGACAACAAAAGAAACAAATGTCTAGACAGATGTCAAAAAGAAGAAGCAAAAGACTGATACTGTTACACCCAAATCTCTCATAGCATCTACTGTGTTATGAATTGTTTTAACATTACTTTAAAGGACCAATTTTACTGCTTGGAATTTTAAAACAAAGGTAACTAACTACTGGAATCTTTATCTATATTTTTGGAAAATAGATGACATGAGAGTTTTCACATTACCTCAGGTATGTAAAACAGGGTACTTTTCTTTCACAGAAGGAGGGTTATATAGCACATAAAATATTTATACTGTAAATCAACATACATAGAATATGCGTATTTTCTCTTAATTTTCTCTTTTCTTTCTCTCTTCTCTCTTTTCTCATTATTTATTTTAACTACATCTTGTCTCCCTTTCTAAATTCTCTCCTATTTATTATACTAATATAGTCTGTATATATTTAATAACTCACTATCTATACATAGATAAATTGTTGTTGTTGTTGTTTGTCTTTCAGCTTTTTCCCAGTAAGGGGTCGCCACAGTGGAACTTGGGTCCGCTAATGATTGGCAGTAGATTTTTATGAAATGCCGAGGTGCCAGCTCAACGACCAACCTTCAACGAAGGCATGCCCATTTACACACGCATGTCTTTCGAACGCTACCCAACCGTGGGGAGGACATGCAGACTCCACACAGAAGGCACACCCAAGCCATGCCGAGAATTGAACGGGAGAACCTCTTGCTGTGAGGTAACAATGCTACCGCCGTACCACCGTGGCGCTTATACATAGATAAATAATAGTCTAAAATAATCTAGTTTTAAGGTAGATTAATTGGAATAGTGAACTTAATTAATTAATTATTACAATATTTATTAGATTAATGATAGTCTGTTATGCTAATTGGGATTGAGGACATGATCGTGATTAACTCTGAAATGTTCCATTCACGTACATATGTCCTTTGAATTATTTCCTTTTAGTATTAACAACTACATAAAAAAAGGAGGGAAAAATGTACTGTTGGTTAAGAGAAGTGAAGCTTTCTTCACATTCTATTTGCATTGCCATAGTAACAGTAAACAATTGCTGCAGTGTCTAAGGACACTGTGAATCTGCAAAGTGCATTTAGCCTCACAGATAACAAATAATTAGAAAAAGTAATGTTTAGTTATTAAAATAAAGAACTACCTAAACAAGGTAAAATAAATACATAATAGGATTATTTGTAAATATTTTATGATTTATCCTCACAGGATTACATATTCCTGGGAACACACCTGAAATTTTCCCAAACTACACGTGCACTGAAATGTAGCTGCTTGGGTGGTGGTGCTGTGGTAGCGTTGTCACCTCACAGCAAGAAGTTGCCCCGTTCGATTCTCAGCTAGAGCATCTTCTGTGAGGAGACTTGCATGAATGGGTGTACTTTCGTTGAAGGTTGTGCATCAGGGCTGACAACTCGACACTTAAAAATCCACTGCCAATCATTAGCGGACCGGAGTTCCGCTGTGGCGACCCCTAACTGGGAAAAGCCGAAAGATGCAACAACTCACTTTAACATGCTGATTTCACAAGCTGTCTGCACTGTAAAAGTTACATTTTATATGCTACTTGAAATTGTTAGTCTCTAGAGCACATGAAAAGATACATATTACTGTTTGCAACATGTTAGCTTTGCAGTTACCTCACACTCTGTACAAACTCACCTGGTAACTGATAGCTATTCATTTAAAATATCAGTTTAAATATTAAATGTACCCTTGAGATGCTATTGACATTTTGACAAAATATAATCTGCTTAGTTTAATAAATTGTAACATATGTTTATGAGGAAAAGTGGACTCAATTACTCACACTGGACTACACATTCCTGGAAACTCAACTGAAATGTCCCCAAACTACTTGTGAATTTAAATGAAACTGCCTGATTAATAAGCATAATTTATTTTAACAACCTAAATCCATATGCTATCTGCTCTATATATGCTACATTATATGTCACTTGCATATGGCAGTCTCTAGAGCACATGGAAAAATACGTATTATTTTTGCAGCATGCTATATTTGCACTAACCATACATTCTAAACTAACTCAATTGGCAACTGAGAAGTTATTTATTTGAAACATCAGTCTAAATATTAATTGTGCCCTTGAAATATTGTTCCCATTTTGACAACACAAAACCTGAATTGAAAAAGGAATGAAGTATTGTACAGATTTCAAAGACAGCTATTGACACTACAATATAAGTAGAAATGTATACATGCAAGGAAAAAGTGAAATGCTTTATACATTTAGTTAAAATAGCTTATTGTTAACTTTTTGCTTTATCAGAGAATTTAAAGAGCTAGGAAATTATTTCTAATTTGTCTTTATAATGTTTACTAAAGTGATGTTAGTCACTGACTTGTTTAATGGATTGCAGGTCATGTACAAGACGAACTACTGAATGTTATTTCTGTTTACCTATGTTTGCTGGATTTCTTTTATTAGTACTGATTTAAAACAAGGGAATGAAAGGGAAGGGAGATCTCTGTTTTTGGCCAAGGGAGGAGAGGCTTAAGAGTATTCTAACTGCCCAGAGAACTCTCTAAGATACTCTAAATACTATTTGATTACTAGTTACCTAAGGTAAGTCTTGATTACCATATAGGTACCTTCACATTTATTCTAGATCTGATGTGATTACCCATTCTGGAAGCAGGAGGTATCCTATGCAGGATGGGAATTGTCAGGGTGATCATAGTTCATTCTTAGACTCTGCTTTGTAAATTTATAAATATGTAAAAGCACTGCACACTAGAATGCAGGGTGCCTCTACTCTGAATCAGGATACCACTGATAAGTCATGTCTTTTCATAAGTGTAAGTTGAAGTTGGTGAGCTGAAGAGTGGGAAAGTAAAGGAAGACAGTACACCTACAGTAAATTCATATTTCATTGGTAATCACTCATTGTCTCCTGTAGAGTCCTTTTAGTCAAATTTATTTTAGTAATAATCTATTTGTTGTTGGCTTATTTAGTGTATGCTACTCTGTTGCTTTTAATTTATCCAAAATGACATATCTGACATGTTTGGGATCTCTTAAGGGTAACTAAATATTGGATATTTTCTAAGTCAACATAATAATTGTTTACACAACTAACATTCCATCCTGATATATAAAAATACTATAGAACAATAATAGAATAAAATAGAATTACATATCTCTATTAAGAAAATTCTCCATATAATAATCTAACATATGGAGCTCAGTTGATATTGTTGGTTAAAGGTATGAGTGATAATCCAATAGATCTATCTTTATCTATTGGATTAGGAATGACTTTCATTCCATGTTTAATAGGAAATTCATATTTACTTGTATTTGATACTTTAGAATTAATGTTTTATAGAAGTACTTTTTTAAAGCCTGACCAGAATTTTACCCTACTTATATTTAAAGAAGAAAGAACATTAAATTACACTCCCAAGTTTACACACATAAAAATAACATCCAATGTTATCAGAGAATATGGTATAACTACTATAATCAAAATACTAAAAAAAACGAAGCAAAAAGTTTCTTCCAACAATAAATGGAAATGGATTTAACATTCTTATCATTAAATACTAAGGGTTTAAATAATGCAAATAAAAGATCAAACTTACTAAAATATTTAAATCTAAATAAGGCACAAATAGTATTTCTCCAGGAAATGCATTTTAAGACTGATGATAGCTTTATTTGGAACCCTAAGGACTATACAGTCTTAGCTCAATCCTCCTCTAGAACAAAGACAAAAGGACAAAAGGAGTATCAATTCTCTGGAAGAAAAACATAATCACTTCAAAAGTTATTTATAAATATGAAGACAAAAAAGGTCTACTAGCATTTGTTATCATTAAATGTAATAGCAGAATATGGACCTTAGCTAATCTATATTGGTTCCCAGGAATTGGAGCAGGAACGGTTATAAAACACCTAGATTTTATTTCCAACAATTATAAAGGAAATCTTATAATGGGAGGATACTTTAATTGTACCTTAGAAGCTTCTGAAACCACCAAGAAGTGTTTTCGCATAGCAACTATTTCAAAATCCGTAAAAAATGGATTGATTAATTTCATTTAAATGACACTTTTAAAGTAAAAGATGATAAATCCTTATTATTTTCCGATAAAGACCATAGATTTGGAACACAAACCAGAATAGACAAATTATTCGTAGTTCAAGATTTACAAACAAAAATCCTCAACTTCTCAATAGTTCCATGCCCCTTCTCAGATCATGACTTTCTGATAATGAAGCTCCAAATAGAGTTTAAACCTTTAATCCTCTCAACTAGAACTGCATCATATATCATGAATTCAGACCCTGGATGTTGTCAGAACTACAATTATTTCTTGAAATTAATAATACAACAGAAATTAGTATAGTCATGGTTTGGGACTCATTAAAAGCATATTTATTTGGTAAGACCCTTAGCTGGTACAAAAACAAAGTTAGAGAGTGGGAATCTGAATCATTAGACTTGCAAACCAGACTCTTGACAGCAAAATCTAAAAAAAAAAATCAGAATTGTCCAGAAGTCAAAAAAGAAATAGAGGAATTAAATAAATAATATAATGAAATTCTAATACACAAAACTTGTCTAGCTTTGGAAAAATTAAAAATAAACTCATTAGCTACCTCCCCCAGATATCTACATAACTTATCTACAAGAATTAAAATACATTCTAAAGCAAATAACATTCGTAGTATATATCATGAAAAGAAAGGGGAAAAGTATCAGATATAGGAGACATCCTTGAAACATTTCATTTCCATTATATGGAACACTTCAAAAAAGATTTAGATACCAACTAAATAAACTTAGATACAAACCATATCAATATAAAAAAAATCCCGAAAAATTAAAACTAGACCTACAAAAACTTATCTCCTACAAAGAAATTGTTGACAAGATAAAAGAAAGTAAATCTAGCAAAGCTCCAGGGATAGATGGTATAATTACAGAAATTTACAAACTCTTCCCTTCAACAGTAATCTCCCTTTTTCATAAAATTCTACTAGAAGTCCAGTCAGAAGCAAAAATACCACGCTCATGGAAATATTCTCTCATAACACCAATTCTAAAAGATAATAAACCATCAGACCTTTGCACCTCATACGGACCTATATCATTACTAAATAATGATTACAAAATATTCATGTTAATACTAGCTAACAGAATGAAAATCCCACTTTTAAAGACAATTAATAATGATAAACTGGATTTTTATATAACAGGCTCACACATGATAATAGTAAAAGGATACTCACTCTTATAGATTATATGAATAAAGAAGATAGAGAAACACTTGTAATCGGATTAGACATAGAAAAAGCCTTTGATTCCCTCATCTGGGAATATCTATTTAAAACTTTAGCATTATTTGAATTTCCTCCTCTCTTCATCTTATTACTAAAAAACATAAATATTGATAACTTAGTCTACATTAAATTAGGTCCTTTCACCTCAAAATCTATCCATATAACAAAAGGTACTAAACAAGGATGCCCCCTTTATCCTTTTTTATTTGCTTTGGCTTTAGAAATACTTGCAGAAATAATACACAATAATCCAAGAGTAAAAGGAATAGAAGTCTATCACCAGTACATATCTAAAATAATGCTTTTTGCTGATGATATTTTATTAACCCTATCAAACTCTAAAGAGTCATTAGGAGAGCTAGAAAAAGTATTGGAGACATTTTATAAGATTTCAGGTCTACACTTTAATAGATCAAAATCAAAATTTCAATTTTTAAATAAGAAAAAAAAAAGAAGTACAAGTTACAGATAACTCCATCATAGGAAAACAAGAACTTACACAAAATTATTTAGGAATAGTGTTATGCAAAAATATAAACAAAACAATATTAATAAATTATAAAAACATTATTGAAACAATAAAAAGTATAGAAAAGTGGAACAAACTTATATTAACTTTTGAAGACAGATTGCAATTAATAAAAATGGTCTTATTGCCAAAAAGACTATATGTAGCATTAGCAATACAGTTAATTCCTGAAAGATACATTCTTAAAGAAATAAACTCATGTTTAATAAAATGTTTAAGGTATCCCAAAAAGAATAGAGTTGCTCTAACTCATCACATTAGACCCTGGAAAAAAAGGAGGATTGAACTTCCCAGAAATAGAAACATATATCAAAGCATCTGTGCTTAAAACTAAAATAGACTGGATAAACCCAAATTATTTTGCCATCTGGAAAGAATTAACAACGGCTATATTAACAAATGAATTTAATCTGTTAAAAAAAATTTTAATAGTAGACAAATCTAACAAACCCTGGTACATACTATGTATAAGTATACAATATAATATAACAATGCCTTCTAAAACAACATTGATTAATCATTACATCAATTCCTTTAGGAAACTTATCAATGCAAACATAGATCTAAAATTCTGGTTTGACCTTTTAACCCCATTTACCATCACTAAGAACTTTCCTCACAAAATATATAGGGAAACAATAACCTCCTGGGAACAAAATGGATTCTTAGGCTGGTTTCAATGTGTAAATAAATTAAATGATTTAGATATACATATGATTAAAAACTGCTTACAATTTTCCAACACAGGACTGGTTAACCTTACAAAGCATTCTAATGTACATTCAAAATTTATGCAGATTCATTAATAATTCCTCATTTAAAGATATTCCAAATCTAATAATTTTTTGTATGAACTTATATATATAATAGTTGTGAAAAGAAAAATTCCATTTCAAATCTATATAAAGAGTTAATAACATATAAAACAATTAAAACCAATAAAATCACCAGCAGGACTTATGGACCACAATTTTTTCATACGTTAAGCGCTTTCATCAAGTAACATTGACTTCATCAGAACAATTAGAAAGGAAGTTATGATTTAAATACATCACAATTGCACAGGATAGGCTGAATTCACACCAATCAATGAAACTAGTTTGGAATAAATTATTGCCATAAAATATGCAATTAAAACTGAATAAAACAATGCTGATTGTAAACACTTTTTAAAAAAATCAAACCCTTTCTGCTTTTTCTTTTAAAGCAGATAGAATAGATATAAAATAATTCAGTCCAGGACACAGGTTTGCTGCTAAAACGAGTTGCCACATCAATTCCCTCTTGTTTAAAGTGTTTTTCCAATTGCCACCCCTAGAGTTTATATCTATCACGTCCAGGATAGCAAACTTTTGGAAATTTTGGCAACTGGAAAAACACTTTAAACAAGAGGGAATTGATGTGGCAACTCCGTTTAGCAGCAAACCTTTGTCCTGGACTGGGAGTTCAATGATTGCTCCTAGCTTGCAATCATTGGTAAACATTGTCAGCAGGAGCCCTTCGGTAACTGGCTTTTACTTTAGAAAAGTAGATGCCAAACAGGAGAGGTGCTGGCATAGAACCCTGGGGTACTCCAGTGGTGACTGGTGTCTTTATGGAGGTAAATTCCTATGTTTTGATTATTGGAGTCCCATCTGTGTGGCAGTTGGCAATATATCAGGTGATGTAAGGGGATATTTCCAGTTTATTTAGTTTTTCTACCATGCCTGAGTGGAGAATTATGCTAAAAGCTTTGGCCGGGTCAAGGTATGCAGAATATAACATTTGGCCTTCATCCATTCCTTTGGTTACATTTTCAAAAAAATCCACCAAGCTGAAATTTCTTACACTTGTCCCATGTCTTCCTGAATGCTTGCCCAGAGTCTGCCTCTCTCTGCCACATAGTACAGAAGTTCATTCCATGGGTCCACAATCCTATCTACAAAAAAGGACTATTGGACATCATGGGAACACTCAGTCACTACAATCTTCTCCTGCAGCTCAGTCAGGTTTATTCTACCCCACGAAAAAAATCAGTAATCATCAGGATATGTGGAATGGTTGTTAATGGCAGAGATGCCTTGATTAGTACAGAGGTACTGATGAACCTGGCTCTGAAAGTATCTGCCCAAAAGCATTCAACAAATGGACTTCCAACAGAGATGCCTTACTAAAAGGATACAAGGTCTAAACAACATGTCCTACATGGACTGACTCAAAGTCCTATCACTATACTCAGTATCCTACAAACTGTTAAGAGGTGACCTGTGTCTGGCATACAAGGCATTCTCCAACCTATTACTGATGGATTTACTGCAAATCAGCAAGTCAAATGGCATTAGAAATATTCAGTCTAGGGATCTAAACCTCTTCTGCAACATCAACAGAATAATTTTTGGGGGACGGGTATATTTTGCAGAAGATACTGCAAACATAAAACAAGTTTCATCAATGTTCATTTTCAAACTCAACTTAGATCTATGGATAAGAAACAGACAATTTACCCCAGGACTGCCCCCAGTACTACTAATAGACAGGTAAAGTTCCTAAATGCTTTATCCCATGCATGTGTCCCCTCAAATTATCTATGGTATGATCCTAGTTATTCTCATTAGAAGTAATATATAATTATTGACCATGGGATGGGTTAGGTCAATCTATATCCAAGTTGCATAGGATATTTATAGCACGAAAAAGGAAAATGGCTAAGCTTAAAATGGCCTGCAAGGGCATAAAGGCTATTGGGAAGGCAGTGATGGATGGGAAGTAGAATATGAAGGCACAGTGAAAGGGTCTATGTTAAATCACTGAACACTTAAAAAAGCGGACAATGATTTATCGAACCAATGTAAGTGAAAGCTTACAGTCTCAAATGCTTAGAACAGTGATTTTTTTCCAAGGGAAGCTGTTCCACAAAAAAAAAAAAAAAAAAAAAATTTAAAATATTACATAAAGTGGGGGGCTTCACCCCCCCCCACACCCCCCTACTTAAATATACCAACTATGAAATCACACTACAGTGATGAAAATGGCAAAGTAACCAAGACGGCAAGGGAATTTCTTTCCCAGGGAAAGAATTCGCTTACATACCGTTTCACTATTTTGCCTTTTCCTGCTTTCAAGTTCGATCTTGAACCCCTTTAAAAGGCACACTATATATATACTTATTGTCTCTTTCTGCCATGGAGCATATGGAATTTACAGTATTCTGATGCATTGGTAGTTCCAGTTGGCCGATCACCACCATGCATGCAGAGACCTGCACACATCACAGAAGCTGATGATAGGCAGGCAGCAGAGAGAAAAAAAAGAAACATAATGTAAACATGGTTTAGTTTGGTATTGTACATCTATTTAATATGCATATGAAATAGAAGTATCTCTTGAGAGTTAATACTTGGCATAATCAAATCAGGGGCTATTTGGAAGTATGACAGTTTCTGTGTTCCTTCCACACAAGTGTCTAAGAGAAGTTGGACAGCCACTTTGCAGGATGGTAGCAGAGACCATTAGATTATAGCCATATGTATTTCACAGGGAATCTTTGTAACTATTTCCATGTCAGAAGGTATGAGGATACTTCATCAGACTGCAGAATTTAAAATAATGTTTGACATCTCCGCTAGTGCATAACTTCTGATAAACTGCTCAACTGTATTTTTTTTTATAATCATTTTTTTAATTCTGATGAACTGCTCAACTGTATTTTTTTTTTATAATCATTTTTTTAATTAGATAGTGAAACATGCATATTAGGGTGTGTGGCAGTAAGAAGGTTCAAAAGGCCATGCCATTTCTGTTTTTGCATATGGATTGCTCTGTTGTATGTTTATTATTATTATTATTATTATTATTATTATTATTATTATTATAACTTATACAGCTGTGATTTACTGATTCCCTGTACTCAAAACACATTGAGGATTATGGCATGAGAAGTACTGACTGTGATGTGAGAAAGGATTTTTCCATTTTTCTGTAGATATGAAGTTAGTTAATAGCACCACCATTTAAGGTGAGGAAAAAAAAACCTCCTCTCAAAAATAAAAATTCACAACTTGCTATAGCTAGCATTGATCTTCTTTTCTGAAGAATGGAGAACAATCAGAATATAATCTGAATTGGCCGTGGTTTTATAACAGATAATATGTTGCATTAATTTCCCTTTCTGTTAGCTCTGCAAGGTAGAATTCTCAAAAGTAATAAATAGCTAATGGTCCTAAGTGTATGGAATGTAATTGAACAAAGCCATTTTTCTTCATTTTTGCAGCAGACTTAGTATATTTCCATAATGTGTTTTTGAAAACTTTTAAACCTATATGATATGTAAAAAACATTGCATTAAAAAGATACTAGTTTTAAATCAGGTTATGTTTTAGATGCAAGTTGCATATTATCCTTTCTTATCTAATTGTTGTGAAATACTTTGTCAGCAATCATCTGCTTCAAGGAGCGTTAAATAAATGACATCCTAATAAGATACTTATGGGTGTCTGACATGAGACTGAGCAAATTTTTAAGTTTTCAATCTTTTCATTTCACTTTTGACGTGCAATGCAAAGATGAACAATAGCAAAGATCAATCCAATATTTGGTACAATAAGGTCTTCAGCCAGGTTACACTACCTAGCATATGTCTAAGGCCTTCATTGTTTCACTTTAATCGGCATCTTCAGAAGTGGTTTATTTTCCTAATTTCATTTCAGTGCTACATTCCACAGAGTTCTACAATGTATCTATCCTACAAGTCCCATGAAATGTTTTCTCAATGTTAGAGTTCCCATTCATTTCTTAGGACAGTCTAGAACTTACTTTCCTTTTTTAAAGAAGAAACTATTTCTATACTCATGTATCGTGCTGCTTAAGCTAAGTTTTCCTAATGAGAACAATCCGCAACGACTTATCAGAGATTTACAAAATACTACTGGTTGCTTCAATATACAGTAAGCAATAGGGCTGATGTCATCTGGTTTGACAGATAGCAATGTTGACAGCTTTCAATCTACCAAGGTCACAACTTTCATGAGATATTTTTTTTTCTTTATCAAATAACTGCAAAAGGCACTGAAATCAATGAGTCAGTGACTTCCCTATAACCATCATTTTTCTAGGAATACTTTCTCTGAAAAGTTAATAATAGGCAAAGCGTTTTCATAGGTTCATAGATTCAGTTACCAAACTTGTTCCCTACTGACCACTGACCTGCAAGACATTTAAAAGGTATAATATCATGTTGATAAATTATACTTTCAATACACATGCGCTAACACACACACACACACACACACACACACACACACACACACATACACACACACACACACACACACACACACACACACACACACACGCACAAACACACGCACACACACAGACACAAAAAGACAGACAGACATACACACACATACAAAGCCAGGGCATATATTATTCACTTTTCAATGGACAAATAGGTAAAAGATAGACTGGGATCATCATAATAATGATGTCATCAGTGTATAACAAATAATTTAGAATTATGTCATTAATAATGTCCCAAGTATGTGACTTGATTCCAATATTCTAAGCATATCATGCTTTTCCAACTAAAACTTGTTTTGTATATTGTTAATACTGCATGAGACCAATTTCATGAAACATCATTTAATTTATTTATTTAACATATAAAGTAATAGTTAGTATATCACAAGTGCTTCCTGTCTCCACCTAGTTGTTAACAACATGAAGAACTTTAATTCAGCATTTAACCTGCACTATATTATAAAAATAAACATGGACTCCAGGTAATAGACAAAACTGGTGCAGCTATCACTTGACTTTCTTTTCATTTAGTAATATACAGTCAATCATGGTTTAAATAAAATACATATTTTAAATTCACATTATATCTATTTTTTACTTAATTCTACACTTTGGGCTTCACTAAGTGCATGCCATTTAATTGTGTTCATAGCCATAAAAAACAAACGGTCCACAATATATTTTGTTTAAATCAAACATTCTGACATATTGTATGAGTTCTGAAATGAGGTCCTTTGACATGCAAGAAGCTTGACTACATGAAAAAAGTCATTAAGTGCATTGTGATAGGTAAGCGGTGCACTTGGAATTACTGCTAATCAGTTTTTGAATGAGAAACGTATGAGACATATTAACAAATGAAGAATGTTTTGTCTTTACTACATTTTTAAGGTATACAGATTACAGAATGACCAAGTGTCTTTGTGACCTTGTACTATTTGAGACATTGGAATCTCAACATTTGGACCTCATTTGTGACTACTAACATTATCTGCTTTTTTTTTTCTTTTGTTATTTATCAATCTGGCAGGAAGGAACACAAAATATTATTTTTTATTAAGATAGGCCAGTGTTTATTAATAACATGATTAAGGAGTTGCTATAATACGTCATTGTAAATCTAATGCGTCCTTCCCATTATATTCCTGTCTCGCTCTTTAGGAATTGTAGAAGGTAAGCTCTTGGCACTGCGTCATATTCAGATTCAGTGTTTCAAATATGTCATACCATTATAAACTTTGATTCCGTGATGTTTTTTTATGAACTGATTGGGGTGGCAGGTATAATCATATTCTGAAAAACACCCACATGGGAAACTTGTCAAACAGTCTTTTAATTTACATATTCATTTAATATTTGGGCATCTTTATTTCATCTGAGTAGTTTACCCTGCTAATTCTAGAAGTTAAAAAACTCCATAGAGGTAATATTTTCATTAATTTTTATAGCCTGAAGATCAGTCTGGAAATCATTATGCTCTGTAGAGGACACAGTCTAGCATAGATTTCTAAACCAATATATTCAATTAATCTGATATTTATTATTATATAACCAGTGACTATAAGAATCAAACAGTTCAACCTAGAATATTAGTAAAATCATTAGCTTATTTTTCTGCTGCATAGATATACAACAAACAATTAAATGTTACTAAGGCCTGGAAGTCTATATCCATCAGGTCAATACCCTTCCTCCCATCCTTCAAAACCATTCTGAAAGACTTCTTAGCCAAAAGCTGGCTCTGTTCCTGCTCAACACCACAATAAACTGCATGCTTAAATGTGAGCAAATCATACCTTACATCTCCTTACTCTCCCTTCTTCAATCACTTTGTTACTTCTGTCACTCTCTTTCCCCTGTGACTCTCTAAATATACTATAAGCCTGCATTTTTCTCACTTTGTACTGCAATTCCTTTTTGTATTATACTAACTTACCTGTAATTTCTCTATAAACTGGCTAAAATTTCTCTTAACTATAAAATTATTCTGAAATAACTTGTACTTATAATTAACTAATGCTTTCATATCATGTCTAATTTGGTGTAATTATTTAGACTGTATTTGTTTTTTGTATTATTTTAAGGACTGCAAAGTTATTGTTATTAACATGTTTTGAAATACTTTGGAGCTTTGCTTCTCAAGCTTCTGCTAAAAATGGGATCCTGTCCAGTCAGACTTTCCTGGTAATCAAATGTCAATAAATAATAAATTGAAGACACTACAGCTGCAAAGCAAAAACATGGATGAACTGGACTCCATCCGTACTTGCTCTGACATTAAATAATGCTATATGCCACCAGCTTCATAGTCAAAAGTAAGTATTTAGAGGCTACAACCTCTGTATGTAAATTCAATGTTCTTCAGATCATCTAGTCTGCACTTTCCAGAAAATGTTTTTTTCACACTTTGACGTAAATCAACTAGAATGGTTAGGTTATCAGTACGTTTAATGTTATATCCCTGTTTGTTGTTTTCTGAGATCCTTTTTTTATGCATCATTACTGTTGTTTTCAATATTATCATCCCTCAGACACGATATTAAATGTACATAATAGAAAAAAAATATTACTTGCCTTTTAGATGTCAGTATTTAACACTATATTCATTGTTTCCTGAGGTCTAGATATTGCAGTTAAAAGTTGTTTTGCAATTCAAGAAAAGTAGTACCCTAATCATCCATCCTCTTACCATCAGAGACCAGTATCCCATTAGCTTAAAATTAATATCCAGACTTTCAATATATCTTCTAAATTGCGTTCAGCCAAGTCAAACTCTACAATCAATACTAACAAAATAAAATCAGAGCTCTCCTCTATAAATTGGTCTCTCACACTTTCCACAATACAACATTGGAGCTTCCCGCATCCAAACCCTACTCCATCATCTTCAAGATAAATTCTTTCATCTAACTAAAAAACTACTCAAATAACAAAAATGACTTGATGGTAAAGAAACTCAAGCAGCTTCTCAACTTTAGAGGTGAATTATAGCCTAAATGTAAACAGAACAGGGTGAAGCCAGCAGCCAAACATGGAAGAGTGAGGTTTCTGTGTTCACTAAGCACCAGTGAATAGTTGTGTTGCAGCGTATGTTATTTGGAGTCATGGAACAGCCTAATATCATATGTGGTGGAGGTTTGAAGGTCTAGTGGTGATTACTAGGCTAATAGCCTTAAAAGGCCCTGCTTCCCAGATGTACTTGACAGGCTTTGATAGCACTCATTCTATTGGAGGTATAGCTTTGTTATCGGTGACTGAGCATTTACAAGCATCCTCTTTCTAATAGACTCAGAACAGAGATAAATGTATGATTTCGCATAGATGGGAAGCTTGTTCTAAAGAAGGAGTAGCCTCCAAAACATGTACCTGTCCCTCCAGCATGTCTTATTTATGTTGCAGACAAAGTTTAGGTCCCTAGATTAGGTGTTTCTGATGCAATGTTTGTTTTGTGGATGTGCAACAGGGCCATAAGGGCTGGATCAGAGGATTTTTGAATACCAGCCATATATCACCACTCAGCAGTCTGTAGGAGACCAAGTACAAGGACAAAGCTTTTAGATAGTCCAAGCAGGACATGTTGTCTACGTCATTTATTCTTTTAGTGAAGAATCACTGTCGACGTTCCTGTTGATGCATATGCCTGGCCAGTGGACATTTGGTCTTCTTTATCAACCAAGAAATGATGCAAAATATTTAAAGTGATGAAAATCATAATGGTTGTTATACAAGGTGGCTGGGCAGCTAGCAGGAGGTCCTGTCATCACTGGCGTCTGAAGAGGATCATCTATAATGTAAAAAAAATTAGGAGGATAAAATGCAATTTCAGGTTTCTCAGATACTGGAATTATAATCTAAAGTGATCAAGCTCTGTGAGAAAATGAAGGATATGGAAAGTCAACAAAGGAGAAATCTAAGACTAACTGGAATGCCAGAAAGTGTGCCAAGTGCTGATTTGATATATTCTTTTCGTTGAAAATTACTGCTGACAGCTAATGCACCTACCAATATGGACTGGGACATAGAAAGAATCCGCAGTGTAGAGAAGAATCTTAACACATCTTTGTCAGGCAGTCAACCATGACAAGTATTTTGCAAGCTGCATTCTTATTTGGCTAAACATTGCCATATGAGCAATGCATGCATCCTATATGGCAAGCAAGTAGAGCAGATACAGGCAGTGTTTCAGGGCAATCAGTGTTTCAGGACTATTCTAGAATTGTATTTAGGAAAAGAAGAGCTTATATTGAGTTGATGACGGAATTAATGAAAATTATATTGTTTCCCTGCGCGATATACCCAGTGGCTTTTGTTGTGACGGTATACAGCCAGAGAAAGGAGAATCAGTTCCTCAGAAGAGGCATGAAAATTTGGGAGTCATTTCTAGAGCACTTACATGCAGTGCAATGCTCAGGTGACAGGAGGAGTATCCAGGTGGATGATGGAGGCAAAAGAATGGAGATAATCAGTGCAAAATAACTTTGGTGGATAGTGAACGTATGTAGCTCAGTCAATCAAAAGACACTTAAACTCAAAAGGGAAATGGAAATCTGAAAAAAGATAGGGGACTTACTTCTGAGAAAAGATCTGGGCATAGAACATGGGGACAGCATACAGTACTGTAGATGGAAGAGAAATTATGTTCGGTAGGAAGTGAGGAAAAATAGCGTGAAATTAAATAAAGGAGTCATTGAAGCAGAGGGCAAATAAAAAGAGAAGCAGAGCAAGAGGATGGGAATATACTGGTTACAAATCAGCGTGTAAATATTTCTCCACAGTGTAGAATGTGTTAACTCAATCAGTTCAGTAATCCTCAGACATTTTGTACTCTTAACATTCAATGATAATATCCTTAGCGTTTTGACAAACTCAAGTTATAGCCTTATATTGCAAACAAACATATCTGTGCAGTCATGAGGGTAAGTAAAGAAATGTTAATGGAAAACTATTCTGTACAAACAGATCTTTATAGTGTTAGTGTTCATCAGATTTTAGGTCTTAAACTTGTTTTTTTAAGTAATGAAAAACACAGTAAATAAGAATTTTGTAATATGCTGTAAACAACTTCCAATATCTCGCTAACTACTCAAGCTACACACATATTGTTAACATAACTCTGTGCATTCATATGAGGCTAAGCAGGAAAGCCTATCTTAAGCAGTTCCTAAAGTCTTCATCCCATGTACATGTTTCCCCAAATTATCTATGGTATGATCCCAGTTTTTCTCTTTAGGGGTAACATATAATTATAAACCATGTAAGGGTTAGGGTAAGGCCAATCTATATCCAAATGAGACAGGTTAATTTCAAGCGGAAAAAGGGAAACTTGAAAGCTTAAAATGGCTCACAAAGGTACATAGCCCTAGTACTTACCTACAATCCTCTGAACTTGGTGGTTGAGATATTTAGAAAAAAATATGAAACTCATGACATTATAAATAAATAGTATATGAACAGCAGTGATTTGTAGTCTCTATTTCCAAGCCTGCTCATTAACTTGAAGATAAGCAATTTGCTACATATATATGATATGTGCGATAATACATTTTAGCAATATGGATTGCATTTAGATTCATTAATATACTGATCTTTCATATGGGGGCTCTTTGATTATTATATTAAGGCTGCAAATTCAATTTAAGTCAGTTCCTAGCCAGAGCCTAGCCTTGGTGCTGTTCTGTAAGAATGTAACTTATGGAGTAGATGTATCTACATTATTTGGTGCATGCAAACATAGATTTATGAGCACTGTTTAATAATGCTGCTATGACAATTTGCTATGGGTTGTGCAGCTAAATGAAAGTACAATTAGGCAAGGTAAGGAGGTCACCAACCATTTGTAAGAGATACAAGAATAAATGCACTTTAGTTTGCTAGATTATAATCTTGTGCTTTTTTTCCTTAAATAATGTCCTTGTATAATGGCACTGTGCTGCTCTTCTGCATTTTTCCCCATTATCCTTGTCCCTGAGGTACTGCACATGTGGATGGGACTTTGGTTCCCATGCTTATGCGGTACATCAGTGCTGCGTAAAAGAAGCAAAGGAGAAAGGAAGATCTCCATTGCTTTTTTTGTTTCGTTTTTTAAATTAAAGAAATGAAATCCATAGATTTCAAATCAATGGGAGAGACGGGAGAGATGGGACAGAGAAAAGATAAGGATAATCGGGTATGTTTCTCTAGTTTTGTATAATGTACCTGACTATCCTTGTATTTGTCTCTCCTGTCTGTCTCATTCATTTGAAGTCTCTGTTTTTTTGTAAGATTTTTTTTTTTTTAAATGAAACAAAAGTAACATTTTCATATCGTATATTAATGGAAAAAAGTCCAGGTGAGTGGACTTTTTTCCATTGGTATATGCTTGATTTACAATGGGCACGCAGACCAATCAGCATGCTTGTTTTCAAATTTGGCCAGTCATTGTATATTAGTGTATAAGTAGTTATCTTCACTAAAACTGGTAGACTTCAACTGTCCAATTGTTCTGTTACATATGGAGGTTTAAAAAGTCAATGCAATTACAGCTTAATTAATTTTTGAAAGAATATTGTGAAGCATATTTACAGTGTTCAACACAAGTTGTACAATTAACAGTTAATTGAATAAGTATGGACTATTTACTAAGCCAACAACTGTTCTGTTAAAGCAAGTCTACAAACTGATCATGTACTGTATTAATTTATCTGCAGCTATAATTTCCACTTGACTCATTTTTTTGAAATGAAAACGTTTGTGGATACGACAAGATTGCAAACAAACTGTAACTATGCGATTGGTTTAGTGTACAGTACTTGTCTATGTAAAGTCAATGAATGGATAACTTATTCAAACTGCTGTGAGCATACAAAATCCGCTTTATATGTGATGTATATTTGTGATGTTTTGAAGATGTGATATAACATTTTATTTTATTTATTGATACATAGGTATCTCTGCGAAAGCAGCAGTGTAATATAGGCAGCAAAATATAATTATAAATCTGGTAGGAAAGAGCCATACTAATACATCTGTCATCTATAAATGGAAGCTAAATTAATTTTGCAAGATGTATATAGTTATTTGGGGGTACAGTGGTCATCCTTACAGTTTATTTTAGTAAAATATATGTATGAATGGCTGCCCAATAACATAGGATAAGAGTACAGCTCTAATGTTAACCTGATGTAACAGGGAGGGCCTTACTGTAAAGGTAAGATAAGTGGTAATTGTGTGTTTATGTTGAGCTATAGACAAGTTATATATTGGACTACTTCTTGACAAAAGTTCAATTTATGTTTATATCAGGGGAGCAAAGAATTTCTAATGCATTTTTTTTCATGTATTTAATGTGTAGGTGAATCTTCTAATACAGTTTATGCCTCTCAATTGTGTTATTTATAGGTCTGCTCTAGCCTTAATATTTGGAGTTTGCCAGAATAGTCCAGGGACTTCAGCTACTACAAAACATATGAGTAGATGACATGGGCTACATTATGTTACATGGTGAAATAGTAGGGACTGGAAAAGAGGGCTGATTCCTTAGAAATGTAGGAGCTCATTTTCGGGATTTGAAGTCATGAACAAAGAAGGGGTGAATAGCATGACTCCATATAGGATGCAGGTAGAACTTACCCCAAATCCTTCTAATGATGGAAGAATCTGGATAGATATTGCCTGGGAAAAGGAGATGGCTGGAGGAGAAATGGGTGCATATGGGAAAAATTACAGACAGTGCTTGTATAGAATGTGGAAGGAATAATATATGTGGTGACAAGAGAAAGGATATCTAGGAGATTGTGTAGAGTAAAAGGAGGTGTAATGTTCCTTAAATAGATTAATAGAGCCATGATTAATGCCTAAAGGATCTGGTCTAGATGAGCTGCTTAGACATTGGAATGAGAATGGAGGTGACATTGTTCTGAAGAATTCGGGGGAAGGCAGATGGTTTCTGGGTTATAGAGGTATCCATCCCTCTACATGATTCTCTTTTGTTGACATGGGGACATGCTGTGGATGCCAGCTTCCAAAGGGTATAGGCCTGCCAATGGGGATAGCTGCTTGCATGAGTAACCAAAATCAGGATACTGCACCTTTTTGCATGTCAAAGCTAGAAGTGATTATTAAACACTTAAGGCAAAGCTGGGTACATCTTGAAAAAGATCCAACTGGGTAACACCCCACTATTATTCAATTCTCCCCACCACTGATATTGATTACAGCTAGCTAGGATGGGGCAAAAAACGTAACAATGAGGCATGAGATAGGCTGGATGGTTGGACACAGAGAAAAAAAGTAAGGATGAAAGAATGGCAAACTCACTAAGCAATGAGTGATATAGTCTTATATTGGGAAAACATGTTATTACAGTATAGGCCTTGTACACCATCTATGTGAATGGTCCAGTAACAAAGAATCTTCCCTCTTCATAGAGAGTATCATGGGGCTATTTCACAGTTCAACCATTAATAAAGAATGAATTCATAAAAATAACATTAAAACAGGTTAGAAAATAGAAATAAGTGGAGGGTAGGTATTGTTACCATAACCTGGAAAAGAATATTGACTATTACAGATATGGAGACTTACTGGAACAATTGTACTCTATATCATTTATACGTGAGCCATTTCTGATAGTAATTTGGGCTACATAAGAAAGAAACAATCAGTCATTCTTATGATGTTTAACTCAGACAGTGATAACTGTGTTACACACTGAAAATACTATTGATTAATGAAATAGCGTATTAATATAGACACATCTTCATTAAATCTAACAGCATAGCTGAGGAATCCTTTCTTGCGTCTCTGATCTCTAATATATTTTGTATCATTTTGAGCTGCTAGTATGATATCGGATTCAAACTTGAATGTAAAATATACAGATTCTATGTTCTTTTAAGTTAAACAGCTTCAAAACTATGGTGACTAACTTGCAACATGGACTATCTGAAACAAGTTAAATTTAAGCAAGCAAAATGATGTTTTTTAACTGATACCAGCCTGACTATTTAGCATTTCAGTACTTCATTGATTATTGTGTTTCACTAACCCATTAACATAGATTTTGCACCAAGCATTGCACATTTGTGTCTCCTCTTTCTGGGTGTAATGAATATCCCTTAATCCAACCCATCCAGTGGTGCTCAAAGTTTAAATTCTGAGCTTTTTGACAAACTAAATTATACCTGTCACATTCATTAGCTTATAGTCTTAAAATGCATTTAGTAGGCAAAATAAATATTACATTCATAGTATTTTATAAACAACTTGCAAGTCTCCGTAAACATCCATGCTACAAACAAAATGCAATGTCTCAGCAGACATTCAAGCTATAAACATAACTCTCAGGAATTAATGTTAATCCAACAGGAAGCTTTCGTATATACATACTGTCTCTGAATTTATTTTGTGCAAACTGTCTTTGTAATTAGTATTCGGTATAAGCTTACAATGGCTTATAGTTGAGACTTTGTATACTTGTGTATGCTATTGTTTGTATTCTATACTGTCTACTGTATTATAATAATTATAATTATTGTAAGCTTTGTTACTGCATGTGAAGATTTCTTCCTGGGCCTCTAAGGAAAATGGGCTTCTGGCCCAGTCAACACTACCCGGTTAACAAATGTAATAAACAAATATGAGGCTAAGCAGTTTTGTCTGGGGTGTTTGCTTAACACATTTAGAAAAATAGGAAAGTTATTAGAATATATAAATAATTAATATATCTTTAGCTGCACTAGTCAGAGTTTCACTATCAATGCATTTCTCCTCCCATCATGTAATCTTTAAGGTGCAATATTTTAATAACTTGTATGTAGTACAATTTCAGAAATATTAATATAACTAAGTAGAGATTATACATTATGCCTAGAGGCCCTACTAAAAATATTTTTATATTAATGTCTGGAGGCATCTCTATGGCTTAATGAGCTAATAACCTTCATCAAATAGCCACATGGTAGTAGTAGTGGTAGTGGTAGTAGTGGTAGCAATGGTAGTAGGGGTGGTAATGATAGGAGTGGTAGCGGTGATAGCACTGGTAATAGTGGTAGCAGTGGTAGTAATGGTGGTAAAGGTAGGAGTAGTAGCAGTGATAGTTGTGGTAATATATTAGCCGTGGTAGCAGTGGTAGTAGTGATGGTAGTGGCAGGAGCGGCCTTAGGTCAAATGGTGCCCTAGGCAAATGAGCTCCACGGCACCCCCCACACCACCTGGCGCCCCCATCCTGGTCTATCTACACCAAATAAATACTGGAAAAGCACCCCTGCCAGAGAGGCACCCTAGGCGGCTGCCTAGTTGGCCTATGCCTAAGGCCGGCTATGGGTAGTGGTAGCAGTAGTAGCAGTCATAGTAGTGGTAGCAGTGGTAGTAGTGGTGGTAGTGGTAGCAGTAGTAGCAGTGGTAGAAGTTGTAGCAATGATAGCAGTGGTAGTAGTGGTAGCAGTGGTAATAGTGATGGCAATGTTAGGAGTGGTAGAAGTGATAGTAGTGGTAGTAGTACTGTTAGTAGTGCTAGCAGTTGTAACAGTGTTAATAGTAGCAGTAGTAATAGCAGTGGTAGCATTGGTGGTAGTGGTAGCAGTAGTAGTAGCAGTGGTAACAGTGGTAGTAATGGTAGCAGTAGGGGATTAAGATATAAATGCTGACTGGCTATTATCTATGGTTAACCTGGATTTTTCTTTCTGTGATCTAAGTATTTTCTTGAGTGGTCTGCTTATGGAGCATGCAATGTCTATAACACTGTACCTGCTATATATGCTTCCATAGCTATAATGTCAACATATTGTCCTGCTTTTACACACAGCTCCAATGAGCCAATTATGCTCTGGTAGGAATCTTCTCACTCACCTCAAAACACAGGAAAAATTATCTTCAGTCTCTTAATTCAAATTCATTTAAACATGTTCAGTGGGTCTTACCAGAATGTTTTTAAGGGAAATCGAAGGTATACATTCCAGCAACTTCATTAATGCTTACGCTAAATAAATAACTATTGAGGTTGCATTTGAAGTGCTGTTTCTGGTGGACCATGCCTCAGAAAGGACAGCAAACTAATTGGGGGCTCCAAAAATGGTTATGACAATTAGGGTAGGGGTGTTGTATTACAAATGGATAAAGTCCCAGCAGATAAGCTCTTATTTCGAACAGTGTGGGACATAATATGAAGCCATATGGTTGTTAGGGAAACAGCATGTGAGATACATCTGCGAAGGAAGCACAAACAATGAAAGCATGGTCATGGTTGTCAGGTAGATGCCTGCCATACAATGAAGCATATGAAAGCTCTTTATTTCGTTGAAGAGACAGTGGCGTTATTTGCCCCTTTATCCAGTGAAAGGTAGAGAGCAAATCAGAAAATGGAGTTAAAGCACTTACGAGTACACAAGAAAAAAGACATGGTGACAAGGGTGAATTGCACTGTTGACCAGATGTAGCAAACCACTGCTGTATTTAAATTGCTATTTCTCATATCCTCATAGGGAATCCTTTCACCTACATTTAGAGTTACAAATTATTGTTATCAGTCCGATTTTTCATCAGATGCTAAACAAACGTGAAGCCCATTACAAAGTTTATTACCCGGACTAGTCTTTCTCTATTCAATCACATAGTAAGTAATGATGTCTGGAAAACATGTCAAGATAAGGAGCATTAGATATCTATTATTTTTAATTGATACAAAAAAAATTCATATTAGATTTTGTGAGATCAAAAATACATGAGAAGAGGACTCTGTGGAAACAGGTGGTAAAAAAATTATAAAAACAGACCAAAATGTGTGCTATTAGACAGAGATTATTAAAAGATGGACAATAATATAAAATATTAAAGAAGACTGAGAGATACTATGGACAACTGAGGGAAATCTGTTCTTGCTGACAGTTGACCAGAATTGCTGCAGAATAAAGGACTTAGAAGATCCTAATTTTTGACTGTGCAATTTCAAACACATACTATTGAATATAACCATTCGAACAAGTTCATCTAGAATGTTTATTTATTTATTTATTTTACATTTGTTGACCGGGTTGGTCCAACTGAGCTAGTGGCTTATTTTCAGCGGAGACCCAGGGAGAAAAGCTCCATGGTGAGAAAGTTATAGATCAGATACAGAAACTTAAAATACAATTCAAGTTACATAATCATAAAAAAGAATAATACAAAATACTTTTGTGATTGGTACATTATTTACACACCAAACCAAACAAACACATCACTGCCTGCAATGCATGCACCCTAATTCAACATATAACATTAAGAAATACACCACCACTATAGCAAACATTAAAACAAAACACATACCTAAACCTTAACTAACAGAATTCACAAAATGCACATACCAAAAAGGTAACTGCCTTGAGGAAAGCTTACCCCTGACCCTGGATATGGGAACTCCCCACTCCATTGCTTTTATTTTAGTCCCATGAGCATATAACATTGATCACAGTGAATCCTTTACCTGCATTTTATAAAAGACAGACTCTGCGTGGACTACAGCACCAGTTAAAAACCTGTGCATTGACACTGACGATTGTCTCCGCTCATGTTTACTTGGCAGAGTGGCAGAATATTTGTACATCAGATTTGTCTGATGAGGGCAAAGTATAATGGAATGATGGCATCCTTAAATATCATAATTCAATTATACGCAGCCCTCATCAGACCAATAATTGACTACAATGCTCCCTTTTGCATGCACCTCACCAGACAATTGGAGAGACCACAGAGAAATTACATGGTACACAAAACAAGTCTTACATGGAAAGTCTGAAAGCCCTTTCACTGCATTCTGAATCCTACAGGTTACTAAGGGGTGACCTATGCCTGGCTTACACGGCAGTGTCTGACCTGGCTCTGATGGAAACGCTACACTTTTGTAAATCAGTCTGCAAGAGGGTCACTCCCTCCATGGATCTTAACCTTACCTCTGACACGAGCAAGTAATGCTGAAGAGATACATACATCTCCTAGAGACTGCCACTTCTCTGGAACAAGCTTCCAATTCATGTGAAACAGACCCCTCCCTGACCCTCTTCAAATGCAACCTAGATCAATGGATGGTTGATCACAGATTCACTCCTGGGGTGGCACCCGTGTCTCTTGTGGGCAGAGGAAGTCAGTATTAACTACCATAGACCCTTACCTCTCTGAACTTTACTCACTTAACCACCGACAACGAGGGTGACTTGGGTTAAATAAGGCTAGGCTTTTAAAGGCTCTAGGGCCATTAGCCTAGTAACCTTCTATGAACCTATTTAACTATAAAAACTAGCCTGCTGGCAGAACACTGCTGGAATCATTCTTTACAAAAGGCAGCTGGTGGAACAATTTTGTATAGTTGTGAGACACCTTTCAACTGTAGAACATATTTTATGCTTCCTATGATATTGTGCAGCCATGGAGTTAGTGCGTGATGTGTGTGCCCGTGTGTGTGTGTGTGTGTGTGTGTGTGTGTGTGTGTGTGTGTGTGTGTGTGTGTGTGTGTGTGTGTGTGGTAGTTCAAATAATATGAACCTTTAATACTGTAAGACAGTAATGTAGCTTGGAAAAAGAAATCTACAGACTGGAATGTTCATACTGGTAACTGAAGTGTGAAGGACATGACTGAGAAATTAAGCAATATGTTGGAGATGCAACAAGACTGTGCTGGAGCATATAAAGGCCGTTAAAGGGCAGCTTCCAGAACAGAATCTTAACTTTATTAAATACTTAAAAAAATGAAAGAACAAATTAAAGAACAATTTTTATAAGCTGCTGGACAATTTGCTGAAGATCCTCATAAATACTCAGATGGGTTCAGCAGTTAATTAATCTACACTTGTCACTTAAGTGACCAGCTCCTTTGTAAATAAAGAATCCATGTGATTTTGCAGTCAGCCAGCTGAAATACTGAAATATCATGTCCTTCGATGTTACATTCTTTGTTTCTTAATGATGAACTCACAACAAACTAATAAACTATGCCAAGGAGTAGGTGGGTTACAGATGTGCAATGTCTTAGCTTGTCTGTAAACATTTTACAGGGGGGGTTTCTTTCGTGAGAGTTTATAACCTAATTTCAGAACAGAATTGTATCCCACAGTAGCTCTGTCACATATTGTCACATTTCCCTGTGTCATTCTATGCTACTAGCACTATTATGCCATAGCCCTAACAACTTGAATGTATATTTATTAAAACACTGTAGCGGAGAAACTCATGGGCATACAAAGGGAGGGAGCACTGCAATGGCTGATATCACATACCAGTGGTCATACAAAGGGAGGGAGCACTACAATGGCTGATATCACATATCACTGGTTGTACAAATGGAGGGAGCACTGGAATGGCTGATATCACATACTAGTGGTCATACAAAGGGAGGGAGCACTGCAATGGCTAATATCACATACCAGTGATCATACAAAGGGAGGGAGCACTGCAATGGCTGATATCACATACCAGTGGTCATACAAAGGGAGGGAACACTGCAATGGCTGATATCACATACCAGTGGTCATACAAAGGGAGGGAGCACTGCAATGGCTGATATCACATACCAGTGGTCATACAAAGGGAGGGAGCACTGCAATGGCTTATATCACATACCAGTGGTCATACAAAGGGAGGGAGCACTGCAATGGCTGATATCACATACCAGTGGTCATACAAAGGGAGGGAGCACTGCAATGGCTGATATCACATACCAGTGGTCATACAAAGGGAGGGAGCACTGCAATGGCTGATATCACATACCAGTGGTCATACAAAGGGAGAGAGCACTGCAATGGCTAATATCACATACCAGTGGTCATACAAAATGAGGGAATACTGCAATGGCTAATATCACATACCAGTGGTCATACAAAGGGAGGGAGGGAGCACTGCAATGGCTGATATCACATACCAGTGGTCATACAAAGGGAGAGAGCACTGCAATGGCTAATATCACATACCAGTGGTCATACAAAATGAGGGAACACTGCAATGGCTAATATCACATACCAGTGGTCATACAAAGGGAGGGAGCACTGCAATGGCTGATATCACATACCAGTGGTCATACAAAGGGAGGGAGCACTGCAATGGCTGATATCACATACCAGTGGTCATACAAAGGGAGGGAGCACTGCAATGGCTGATATCACATACCAGTGGTCATACAAAGGGAGGGAGCACTTCAATGACTGATATCATATAACTGTACCCTGCATTAGTCAACTGTTAATCCAGCGAGACGGTCTAAAAGTATTCAAGCAGATATCGTTACAGGCATGTTTAAGGAGAGTTTTGCAGATATGGTTTATAGTGTTTGTCCTTGAACAACCTACAAACAGGGAATGAGCTTACTAGGACATGCATTTAAACATGCACCATATGAGCAACAAAAATGCCATGCTAATGAGATGTGTGTTTAAAGAATAGCTAGTTTTACAGGAGCACCACCAAAACAAATGTTTTCTCTTGTGCATTTGTACTTAAGCTAGAGACACACTGATGTCTTCTTTGGCTAATACTTAATATACAATGATTTTTATATCCTGGCCATGTTTGTTTAAACTGATAAAACCATTTAACCTTATTGTACAGAATGCATTGATGTTTCATCCATTGAGACAGAAAATATATTTTCTGCACCCCTGGTGATCTATCATATGTTATCTTTTGGCTTTTCATGGTTAGGGGTTGCCACAGAGGAACTGTGGTCTGCTAATGATTGGCAGTGAATTTTTATGGTGTTGAGTTGTCAGACCCAACATTCAAAGAAGGCACAACCACACGCACACATGCACCTACCTTCATGTCTTTAAATTCACTCGACCGTGGGGAGGACATGCAGACTCTGCACAGATATGTTGAGCACAAGTACCTTCATATATTTTTCCCAGTGAAATATTGATTCTCCGTGATTCATTTATTTTTTTTTTTTTTAGTCTTGGAGCTGCAATGATTTCAAAGTATTTTAAGATGTTTCCTGATAGTAAGTACCTGTTGATTCAGTAAGAAATAAAACCTGTACATATGTAACCAGGCAGCATCTCATGTGGGAGTGCCTGCATGTAAGTAAATAAAACAAAATAGTCATCTGTCAAATGCATGTGATCATATAAAGTGAAAATGGACATTCATATTAGTCATAAGTTATTGATCTGGCAGTCCTTATCCTCAACCTAATCAGGCAAACAAGTATTATTATTTTTTTTGACCCACACAGTTGACTGTCAGATAAAATTAGTTGACCCGGCATATAGAGAAATATAAGAATATGGGAAAAAACAGATTATATCCTAACAAAAGCATAAAGAAAAAGTCTATATCAAAATGTGAGCATACAGGAATTGCAATTATTGGACACAATCAAACTTCATGAAAAGACCAAGTGCCTGCCTTTTTTTGTGCCTTACAGTACTGAATATCGTAGATCTGTTCAGTATCTGACTCACCACCGCATGATGCCAAGTGTTCCAGAAGTGTTACACAAAATTACCACTAACGATTTCAGCCCTCACTTTCTTTTAAAAAGTAATTTAAAATAAAAGGCATATGGAACATTCTATAAAATATTATATTTTTGTGTAGACAGTTGTGTATGGCGTAGGCAATTGTGTAAATGCCAAGAAGAGAAATAAAATGTGAGGTTATGTATCCCAATAACAGATACGTTGGAGTGGTTTGAACTTAATAGTTTAGCGAGCGTGATCAGCCAGACTTTCTCTGATAAGTAATGAAACATACCTGTTATTTTTGAAATATTGGAGAAATTAATTTTCATAACTGTGATACTTTAATCAAGGCATCAGAGAAGGCTTAATAAAGTGAGCATGTGCGGAAATCTCTTTTTCTGAATAAATGATGTTAGAATATGCATCACCATGAAGTAAAATGCATTATTGTTGCTTTGCGTACAGATCCTAAACGCTGTATTGTGCCATGCTAATCACCAGAGGAGTAGACAGATTTCAGTGCTCAGTTTGTATTATTCTTACATGCTGCTAAGAACATGATGCTGATGATTTGTGCAACTAAATGGAAATGACTGAATCAGCTTGCTGCATTATCAGAAGCTGTATACCTTGTTTGGGTCTAATCTTACTGCTACCACCTTAGCACAACCAGGGATGCTAATCTTAGTGTCCCACCAATATAATAAGTGGTGGGACACTAAGATTAACACAACCAGGGATGCTAATCTTAGTGTCCCACCACTTATTATATTGACATGCTACCTAATCACAACCACATGTGAACCACTTACTATTCCACAGCCTCCTATATTATCATGTGACCTTATCACACCCCTGGCATGCAGTACTAACTGTCTTAACACCCCTTAAACTGTCATGTTACCTTATCACAACCAGTTACATAACACTTACTGTTCCACAACCCTTATATTATCATGTTACCTTACTCCAAACAGGTTTCTAGCTTTTATTGTCCCACCACCACCTACACTGTCCTATTACCTTATCATAACTTGGTATGCAACACTTACTGTTCCACCCCTCCATATAGTGCCATGCTAACTGATTACAACCAGGTATATAACACTTACTGTCCCACTAGTCCATATATTGTCATGTTACCTGATTACAACCGGGTATATAACGCTTACTGTCCCTCTAGTCCATATATTGTCATATTACCTGATTACAACCAGGTATATAATGCTTTCTGTCCCACTAGTCCATATATTGTCATATTACCTAATTTGAGTGAAATGTTCAAAAATGGGCAGTTTTGTCATTATTGGGTCATACGTTTTGTTTCATCACTTATTGGAAAAAGTGTTCAAAACTACATATTTAAAACATACTCTTAACAAGAGGTGCTGTATTACACAAGGAATATAATTTAATACAATCAAGAATTTGAATCGAAGAACACATGCATGTATGCATGGTCCTAAAAATTTGTGCAAGGGGCCTATGGTTTGAAAATAGTCCAAGGATAAACTACATCCTCCAATGGCTAGATGCATTTTTTAATGTGGATTTCAGTGTAATTTCAATGAATGTGAGTTTCAAGTGCAGAGAAGTTTACTGTTAATGCTAAAGCTGTTTTCAATGTGAAACTGTATTGTTTTGTTTAGCAAATGTATATCAGTGTTTGAAATAAAAGTTTTAAATTAAATTTAAGTATCTGTAATAATTTCAAATATCTGTAATCATTGTAGAAGTAAAGAAGAAAACAATATGCATGCTGATAGGTTTGAACAGTGTTTATGGCCACTGGGGAGAAATAGCCAGGTAATGAGACACAAGAATGGTTGTGGGGGAGGGGTGTGCTGTATCTGTGTGTGTGGGGGGGGTGATCTATTACCCTCTCCAGGCCCTCATTTGACCATAATCTGGCTGTAAAATCAATGCATTATTTCTTCTTCTTGTGTGTATGTGTGTGTCCATGCACCCATGCATGAAAACTTGGTACAGTATTGGAGGAAACTCAGAAGGAACCACATACAAAGCCACAAGGAACCACAGTTATTTGTAAGATTAACAACAGCCTTCAAGTTCTACAGTAGTACAATGCAGTAAAGAGTGTTGCAGTGGAAAAGTTTTTTGTTTGTTTGTTTAACTGAACCCGATGAAGATTAATCACAGCAAGTGAATCAGTCAGGGAAGTGTGGACTACCGGACTGAAGGTAAGAATTTTTTTTTAATGTCAATATAACCAGATTTTTGTTCTTATTTTTGGAGAATGGGGGGTGAATGGTGGCTAGGCTAGTGTGTGTGTGCATATGTTTGCATTTGTTTATTTTAAAGTTTGGATGATGTTTTGGGGGGTTTCAGCTGTGCTGTGGATGAATGTAACTTGTCCTTTTGACTTGAATGGTTTAAATTCCATCGGAAAGGTGCATTTATGTGAATAAATCTGAATATTTATGTTTTTGGGTAGTGGGGTGGCAGTAACTTTGACTTTTTCATTTTATTTTAAAGGCTAGTTTAGTGTGCATTTTTGTGAAATAAGTTGTTTTTTTTGGATGGGTGAGGTGGCTGGCTGTGATATGGGAAGATACCCTCTTCATTTGTTTAGCTTAAAGTCTGCTATCAAGGGCTGGCTAGCAATCATTTGTGTGAAATAAACTGGAATATTTATGCTTTTTTTGTTTGGGAGGAGTGACTAGCTGTGTTATTGATTAAATAACTGGTGCTCAGTTTAAAGACAGACATTAATGGCTAGTGTTCCGTTGTATGAAATAAATTGGAATATTGTATGAACCACATTTGAAACTGTCCCCGATTTTACTGAATGTTCTTGTATTTGTTTAATATGTTTGGTCTGCCAGTTACTCTAAAATTGTTTGCTTAGTTTATAGTCTAGCTTTACATGACTAGTGTGCATTTGCATGAAGTTTTCTGCAATCTTTACCCTTTCTCTCTCTGGGTGCTCTATTTGTAAAATGAATTTGAAACTGTTTCAGCTTTGCAGAATGTCCCTATGTTTGCTTCATCTTAATCTGTTCCTAATAGAATTTGAGGTCAACTCTCTCTGCATTACTTATCACATCCCGAACTACTGGGTTTTAGAGGTGTATTGTTACATTCATCCTCAGCACAGCTGATCAACTTTGCAAAGGAGATGATAATACGTTTTTGACATTTAATATTAATGAGTCCAAAAGATGTATGCTGATTTGTGTATTTGAATTTAATTGACATTTTTTGATTGGATTAAGTTAATGGAAGGATGTATATAAGTGATTTATTGAATGAAAGATATCATCTGATGAAGTCCAGTGGATAGGACAAAAACGCGTATAAATTTGAAAGTGCGTTAATGACAGTCTAGTATATTGTTTATGATAGTTTGTTTTATTGCCTTTCTGCTTTGTGGTGGACATTAAAGTACTTTTTATGGAGACCTCCTTTGTGGGAAATTGTTCTCTTTCTTGTGTTCCTGGTTAACATAGTGGAGAGCTTTCCACAGTTTTGGTGATTCATTAGTATTTACAGCGGTTCCCATGGAGAATGGATCTCTGTCCCTTAAAGGCAAGATGAGCTTGGCCAGTCTAGGAAGCTGGTCGGACAGTTGACCGAGCTTATAGATTTACTGACACCTTTATGTAAAACTTTGATGGGGACACATTCGCAGACGTTCCATGAGGCAGGAAGCGGAAATAATGAGCCGATAGTACATAAAAGCAAGAGGAAGAGGGAGCTGATTGGCGATGTTAATCCCGCCGGCGACTCTTCAGAAACAAATGGTGGATCCTTCAATCCTGCAGTTACACCAAGAGTGTTTTTGGACTGTAGTAAAACGGATAATAGATTTGAAGGTGTCGGCATTAATTTGCACAATGCGGGTCCTAATAATTCAGGTACTGTTTCTCCTATTAGACCCGTAAAAACTAATGACTGGCTAAACAAAAGTTTTTGCTTCAAACTGGACAGTTTTAACCCGAAAGGGGTTAAGAATGGTGACTCTTATAATAAAATGGTGGACAATTTATCTAAAAATATGTTCAAATGTAGATTGTTATTAATTGAGAATGCATATTTAACTGAATGTATCAATAGGAACATTGTTCCTAAAGGTCTTAGAATTTACAAATTTCCCAATAATGTGCAAGTGGGCTCAATTTTTCATAATTGCTGGAAGTGTTTAACAAATGTGGCTTAGATATTTTAAAATTAATCATTAAAGAGAATAATAGAACTTTATTAATTTTACAAAAAGATATAGATGTATTAGAGGGGCTTATTAAAGAGGATTTATTTTTTGGTATTAAGGAGGAGAGAGACAAATACCATAAGATAAGGGATGAAATAGATGAAAAATGTAATGGATTGACTAACAGGAAAATGAAGAAGTTGAAACGGGATTTACTAGATTATGAAAATAAGGTGAGTTATCCTAAATCTTCCACTTATACATATAATAAAAAGAATAGTTATAACAGAAACAATAAATACAGTTATATACAGGAATATGAAATGGAACCTGATGTAATAAGAGAAAAATAAAGGGAAGAAATATATGACAAAGAATTTCCCCCACTAGAAAGGGACTACAGGACTTTGGAAACATATAGGCCTCAAAATGGAAATTTTCCTATGAAAGGGGGGAAAAGGGGGAAGGGGAGATATTGAATAGATATACTCCTGAACCAGAAGTTAATATAGATGGGAATGGTATATGTGAAGAAGGAGTTATTAATACTTCAAAGAGTTTTACTATCTATAACTATAGTGATGTTGTACTTAAAGAAGAACATTTTAGTTTGCTAGGGAAAGGCTTTAAATTTATTCCGCAAGTTAAATGAGATTTGACATCTACACTTTTAGACTTAAAATTATTTTTAAGAAAGATCAATTTGAATTTAATATGTAGCAAGAATGACAAACAAAACAAGGTAAATTCTAATCAAATTTTAGTGAAGCTTTCAACGTTTAATCCCCCTATGCACCCACAACTTAAAAATTTAGAGAGTGTTATGGAAGCAGAAATAAGAAAAGCACATAAGAGAACTGGATACAATATGAATCTTAATAAATAAGAATATAAAGTGTTAAATGAATTAAAGAACAACTCCAATGTGAGAATAATGAAACCAGATAAGGGTGGGGGAGCTGTTTTTTATGGATATCATAACATATGAAGGCAAAATGAATCAAATCTTGAGAGATGAAAATAAATATACTGTAGTGTCTAAAAATGAAATTTTTGTAGCTTATAAGAGAATTGATATGGAATTAGAAGCTATGTATAGTGAGGCAACTATTGATGGAAGTACCTTAACTTATTTAAGGGTGGATAAACCTAAGATACCAGTAATTTATGGTATCCCTAAGGTACATAAAAATGTGGTAGACCCACCATTGAGGCCTATTGTCTCAACCATGGTTCTAAAACATTGCCCTTAGCTAAAGTTATAGATGGTAAAACTAAACATATATGGATTAACAAGACAGCTATCTTAAGGGACTTATGGGATCTCTTAAGAGTAGTTGATTCAAAAATGTGCACTGAAAATTTATTATTTGTGACAATTGATATAGTTGATCTTTTTTCCTCCATTCCCTGTCTTGAAGGTATGACAATGTTTGAAGAAGAAGTGTTTTTAGATAAAATATTAACACATAAAGACAAATTAGCTTGCACAGGCTTAATGGATATGGTACTTAATAATAATTTTTTATTGTTTAATGGCAAATTTTTTCAACAAAGGCAAGGTGTTGCTATGGGGGCAGCCTGTGCACCTACATTTGCTAACCTAGTTCTGGCTAACTGGGAAGAAATGTATGTGCTTAATTCTAGTTTTCAGTCTTGTTGGAGCCTTTATAAGAGGTTCCTTGATGATATAGTAATTTTTTGGATAGGGGGGAATGAAAAATTAAAGGAATTTATACAATATATTAACAAAACTACTGATTTCCTTAGATTTACCTATAATGTCTCTGGAACTAGTTTACAATTTTTAGATATAGAAATATATAAATGTGGAGGTACATTTGCATCTAAAGTATATAGGAAATCGACTTATTGTAATTCCTATCTACATTACAATAGTGCCCATCCAACACATTGTAAGAAGAATATAATAAAAGGTCAGTTTGTGAGGGGGTCATGAATGACAAGTAATTTTAAAGACTTTAAAGTAGAATGTGACCTATTGGAAGGAATGTTTCTAGATAGGGGATATGATAAGGACCTTGTTGTTAATATTAGGTCAGAAGTAGAGACAGGTAGAATAGATAAATTTAAACCAATTTTAGGTATTAAGGAAAATAATATGAGTCAAGTGGCAGGAATGAAAAATACTAATACCAATGAAGAGTGGCCTTACATGCCCTTATATTAGAATATAATGCTTTAAATCAGAATACTAGGTCATTTTTTTATAAAGAATGGAAAAAAATTATGGCATTTACTGATTTAGAAGAACTACCTAGAGGTACCCCTAGGGTGGTGTATAAAAACTCCAATAATATAAAGGAATGTTTAGAGTATAAGAGGAATGAATATAGTAAATTTAATAAAGGGAATGGTTCTAATAAAATAGGTACATTTAAATGTGGGAAGTGTAATCAATGTGAGTATATAGCCAATAAAGAGAATATATATATTGAAAGCAGAGGTAGATGGATTAAGAGTAATGGACTATATCATTGTGATACCAAGGGTCTAGTATACCTGGCCACCTGTGATAAATGTGGGTCCTTTTATATAGGCAAAACAGAAAGAGTCTTAAAAAGAAGAATTTACCAACATACCTATGATATAATAAAGGAGAAAGAAACAAATGCTCTGTATAAACATTCAAAGGTATGTAATGAAAGTAAATTATATTTTTTTGTAGTAGAACATATAAAAAAAATAGTATTGGGGGGGGGGCATGGGAGGACACCATAGGATATAAAGAATTATGGTGGCAAGTGACATTAGAAGCAAATAAATTCCCAGGTTTAAATGAACATGTATCATTGTTACCTTTATTGAAATTAAAGGCAGCTAATATATGAATTTAAGTGCAATATTTTATTTAACCAATAGGTGGTGCTGTTGTATTAGTAAATATGGTTCCTTTTAATGTGAAGTTTTTTAAATGAGATATAATTTAAGCCCCTTTATATGAATACTTGTATTAAATTTTAGATAGAAATATATTAATTTATACATATACGTTAGAAGTTTTTAATAATATATAAAAAATGTAAATTGAATGAGTATTTATTTATTTTTAAGAATTCATATATAATTTTTAATGTTTTTATCCATAGAAGGAAGTAATAGCAAAATGAATATTAATGAGTCCAAAAGATGTATGCTGATTTGTGTATTTGAATTTAATTGACATTTGTTGATTGGATTAAGTTAATGGAAGGATGTATATAAGTGATTTATTGAATGAAAGATATCTTCTGATGAAGTCCAGTAGATAGGACGAAAACGCGTATAAATTTGAAAGTGCGTTAATGACAGTCTAGTATATTGTTTTTGATAGTTTATTTTATTGCCTTTCTGCTTTGTGGTGGACATTAAAGTACTTTTTATGGAGACCTCCTTTGTGGGAAATTGCACTCTTTCTTGTGTTCCTGGTTAACGTAGTGGAGAGCTTTCCGCAGTTTTGGTAATACGTTTTTGACATTTAGCTTTAATCCATAATTCTGGCACTAGTTATTTGTTTAGGACAAGCCTTCCTGTAGGATGGCTAAGTCTTTTGGGGACTTGATCACTGCTCCTAGTGTGCTCTTTGCTGGCCATTATTTTGTTTCATTTCATGATTATTACTAAAAACAATTGTCATAGAGGAGGAGCTGCTACAAAAAAATCTCTGTGGGAGGGTGTTAAAAAATGTCACCACTGCAGAAATGCCACAATACTACTATATTCAGTCAAATAAAGAAAGTGGCAACAAAATTAACAAAAAAGAAAATCAAAATGAAAGTAATAAATGTATGCCTATATTTATTAGCAAAAATGCATACTAGATATGTTTTAGGACTAACCATTCATCAGTCTGTGTACATAACTCCTTCTGCACAAGTTGGACATTTATTTAACTAGCACATTAACAATTTGAATTGTTTATGCTACAGGTCTAGTACTAGAGCTATTAAGGAGGTATTGCTTAAAGCAGGCTGGTTGTAGTTTTCCAGCCTATGCTTTTACTACACCTCAGTCTTTAATCAAATACTTTTATAGTCTTGACATTTTTAAGCAGAACATTGTATATGAAACAATATTTAAAGGGCAGATTCTATTATCACTTATGCCCTTAAAACATTCAAATTAAAGTTAAACTTGACTAGAATTGCTGTTTCTACACGTTAAATTTAAAAATAACTAATGTCATTATGTAGTTATCAAATTTTTTTATGCGTTGTGTTTTGTAACTAACACTAAAAGAGCTTTTAGACAAAATATTTGAGAGTTTGCTACAAGCATCAACATTTTTTGAATGTTTTGTATAAACATATGCTTGATACTAGATAATCTAATGCACATCATTTCATGTTTCAATATTTGCAAATGTTAAAAAAGAACACTGGGTTTTGGAATGTCATACCCCTGAATGAAAAGGCTTCTGAAATAGTAAATGTTTTAAACATCTAGCACTGCTTAAGAAAGATTTGATGAATATATCACGCAGAAGATACCGCTGCTCTGGAACAGACTCCCCATCCACATAAAACAAAGTTCATTCCTGTTCATATTCAAGCATAACTTAGATCTATGGATGGGAAACAGAAAATTTACTCAAGGACTGCATCCTGTACTACTAATGGGCAGAGACAGCTTCCAAATGTTTTATCTGATGCATTGCTCTGTTAAAATTAGGGCTAATATATAATTATCGACCACGGGATGGCTACGGCCAATGACTAACCAAACAGGTTCCGTCAACTAGCCTAGTACTTACTTATGAACTTATGAACCTATATACCTCATAAATTATTAATACATACTGGCACATTAAACAAAAGCTGGTTGGCTAAGAATTTTAATGTCTGTACAGACTGCGGATATATAATATCCAACAAACAACCCCACACATGCTGGGGAAAGTTGAGGCTGTCTAATATTATCTCCTTTTTGGGTTTTTAAACTATACATGGAGTGGAACTTACAGCTATTTCTCTTTTACTGAAGGAAAACAGATTTATACCATTGTTCCAGATAAGTATTAAAATGCCTAGATTAATTGGTTATTTTAAAATGTTGTCTATTTTGAATTGGTCTGTTTAAAATATTGTCTGTTTCTAATGTTTTATGTCATGAAACTTGTTTGTGACCAAAAATGCTCTTTGTCAGGGAAGTCAAAGCTGACTTTGATACCCACAGTGTGGTACACATGACAACTGGTATAACCTGAAAGGTGAGGACTACCTGCTCCGAAGCTGGATATCAGGTCTAGGCTGATAATGGCTATAACAGACTATCTACTCTTTAAAAGATTTAAAAGTATGTAATTAGAAATGAAATGTTCATCTTTCTAAAAGGTTATATAAATGTGAAATATTATGGGTAACTAAACCTCATCTTCTCTTAACTCACTTATAACAATGTTGAAATTAATATAGACTCCAGGTCTGACAGCAAGCCAAATCACAAATCAGGGTATCCCACACACTGAGGGACTTAGAATGAATACATTCAAGCTCTATGTGCTGATTGATTATACTCAGATGGAGACACATTAAAACTTATTTCACTAATACATCTTTCAAGATAATTTAAACTCGCTTGTTTTTTTTTTTTTCATTTTCTCCATACCACTGGGTTCTTCTTTAACTCAGTTACTACATGCCCCTGCCCACTTAGACAAAAAAGATCTCTGACATTCTAGGCAATAGTTAAAAATGTCAGACAAACTAGGAAATAACTGCTCTAGCTCCATGCATTTTCTAACATGGAATGTAAACATGCTTAACATTATTCTTAATCTTAACTGTGTAACTGAAAGTCTACAACAACTAAATGTATGTATTACCTTACCACAATAAACAAAATTGAAGGGAGCATCTACTACATAAAGAAAAACTGGTCCACACTATACCAGAGTGCCAATCAGTGGCAAACTGGAATGGACTAAACTTGATACCAAAGCAGACAAGCTGAGAAGGTGAATATTCATAAAATATACACATACCATGGTGAATTAATTTTGGGGAACCTTTTATGGACCTAATAATAAGCATGTGACCCATTCACAGCTTATCAGGCTACACTAGATAGCAAAGATGGCTACTATGACTCCAGTGATTATTGGATGGGACTTTAATATAGTACTGGATTTTAACATGGATACACTCCCCATGAGGAAACCTAGACTAACAAAGAACAGCAAAACTATACAGCTGTGGCTGAGAGATTATTACCTTGATGGCTTGGTTATTCATAGAGGAAAGTGTATACATTTCCAACAGACTTCTTAATAAACCAAACTATATATGACAGCATTAGGGCAGTAGCCATTGATTCAGAATCATATTCCAGCTATAAACCAGTTAGCACTGAGAAAACATCTACCCTTGGCTTCCCCTAGTGGCTTGTGTAAATACAAGTTATTTGAAATCCCCACTTCCTTTCAGCTATGGGGGGAATGGATTTCCAGCTTCTTAAAAAAATACTCAGGCACTGAGCTGGCCATAGGACTAAAATGAGACATGTTCAAATTAAATCAAGTAAATTACACCAAATGAATAAATACACAGATATACCTTAGAAGTACAAACAAAATGACAACACAGAAGACTAAACAATGCAGTCTGAATATCCAGTATACAGAGGGTGTAAAGATAAAACATCCTACAGAGGAATAAAAGCAGCAAAACATGAAATAAGAATTTAAGTTATACCCTGTATTAGTAATGTTGGGAAAGGCTTCATTATCTATACTAGGTAAAACAAATTATTCCCCAAATTGCTGTCACTCTGCCTTAAACAGGAGAGATATATGACAGTTGTACCTTACTTGTTAATCTGAACAGACCAGATGCACTATTCAAAGAGCTATATAAGGATATCATGACAGAAGACTGATCAGCATGGCTTTATAGTCCAAAGGCAATGACCTGCCAAGGCTACTATAGATATTCTACAACATACAATAAATATACCAACTCAGCAATATTCCTGCAATTATTCTAGTTATAAATGTGAACAAAACATTTCATTACTGAGATGGGAATACCTATGGAAGGCAATGGAAGTACTTGATTTTATGGGCAATTTTCTCAGATGGTGACAAATTCTACATCATTTACCTATGGCTCAGTTAATTCCCAATACACCATGTTCCTTCACTTTACCCTTTCCAGGGATGCCTTCTCTTACCTTGGCTCTTCCTACTTGTAGAAGAAATTCTCAATTTATTTCTCAAAAAAAAAAAAAACACTGTCTTAAATTAGTATAAACATAGATGGGAATTTTTCTGTAACAAACTCCCGGATTACAGATGACTGTAGACTTTGGCTCCAAAATCCCACGGAATACCTTTCTCAAACACTAAAGACATCTTAGAATTCAAATTCTTTAGAGTTCTAAAAGTCAACTGCAAAAATACATAAACTGGTTTTGTGCCACTGTTCAAAGCACACCAAAAAAAAGAAAGAAACAGTAAATCAAATAGTCCTGAGAGGGGCAATGTTACACACATATCTATATAAGAATTAAAACAAGCACACATAATTCCAGTTTAGCTAAGGACAATATGACCCCCCCCTTTCCAAGAGGAGTGCAAACCCAAAAATCAACACACGGAAATTTTTATATCTTTCTTTATTAGCCAATATTGTAGACACTAAAATATTTATACTTCTAGCATCTCTGTACATATATAACCTCTCAATGGCAACCAATCCACTTACACATTGGAAAAACAACGTTTTGGTTTTATAGGGGGCAATAAATATCTCTAGAAGAACATGTAAAAAAATTATGGCAGCAAAGAAATTCAGTGTGCTGCATATCCCAGACCTCAAAAGATATACTGTAGTAGCAGACTACATACGAATAACCGTAAGCAGAACTCTCCCACAACCTGTCTGGACAGCTCCAGAAATGTTAATTCATGTGCTACGCTACATGCATCCAGTCTGTATCCACAAAAAGGTCTAGGATTGTGCTGGACCAGAACATAAACTGTTTGCTGTATTATATAGACTCCTACAAGTCCCCCTGGGACTATAAATGGTCGAACCACAAATACTTTGTTGATGATAGGTCAATATACTGTAAATCATGAAATGGAAAAAAATATTCTGTGTTCGACTTACTATTATTTGCTTCAAAATAATAATGATCTCAACTTCACTGAATATGAAAAACCATAACAACACACGGGATTTATACTCTGTGAGTGGTGCAGTGTCTAATACTGAGTGTGGGTGCACATATTAAAAAGGGAAATGACCGTCTAAGTAGTATTATAGAGAGTAACCATTTCAAGCCTGGGCCCATATATTAGCCATTCCATAGCCTTTATAAAGTCATTGTCAACTATAATGCTCAAACATTTGACAAGGATAAGACTCTGTGGAATTATTGCTAAATATATAACGCCTTACCTACTTGCTATCCATTCTCTTGCAGCTTATTAACAATTCCTGCTCCTCACATATACTATTCGCACATTTCATTGTTGGCAAATTAATCCCACAGAGAAAAGAGAGAGGATAGGGGATAGTGTAATGCTAGTGGTGCAGTACACACAATTCTTATTAATATACATGCCCAATGGCTGTCCTCTCAGAAAAACATAATGGCAGAAAGCACATCAAGCACTGGAAATCAGTCAATACCGCTTTAAGGATTTTGGAAGAGAAACTCCTTTCTTTGCAGTTAACTACCAATGAAGTGTAACTGACTTTTCTATTTACATTATTAATATATATATATATATATAGTAATTATAATATAATGTAAGTATAATATATTATTTATATTATACTTATTATCTTTAAGTATTGCTTTTCTGTTTGTTTGCTGTTATCTTCAAGTATTTGAAAACTCTCTCCGGTGTAGTTATGAGAGACTCATTATGCTACAGTTATACACTAAAGAACGCTTTCTTGTGACTTGGACTTATCCTTGTCCAACAAATTTTAAAATATCTTTCTCTATGGATACTATCTGTATATAAAGAGTTTTATTATTATGCAATTTATTGTTTAACATTTATTGTTATCATATTGGCTAAAGTTTTATATTGCTTTTCTCCATAGTATAGCTACGGCAGGGCTAAGGGGCAACTGACCCAGGTACAAAATGTTGGGGGCAATATGAGCCAATCCCAATTGCTCTTTAATGCATGCCAGTATTTGAAACCAGTTGCATTTGTGGTCAAACTTGAGCACTGTGGCTTTCCATGTATGGTCTAAACTGAAACATTGTAGCAAGCAGTTTGCTACAGTTTAAAAGTAAAAAAAAAAAAAAAAATATATATATATATATATATATATATATATACACATACTTACACATATATAAATATATGCATATATATGCAAATATATACAGTTTTTAAGAAAAAAAGATTTGCACTAAAATGAGAGGAAGGAGTTTTACAAAATTCTTTTTTTATTTGCTCTTCACTTGAAGAACTGAAGGGGTGGGATGCTAATTTTTGGTACTGGCATAGGCTTCTGGTTGTAATGCTTCATATGTTTTTTGTATTTTATTATATTATGGACATTAAAGTTGAAAAAATAAAATATTAAAAAATTATTTCATTCATGTCAGATGAATGAGTGGTATATATAAAGTACTGTGTTTTGAATGCTGTATGTATTCTTGGTAGACAGACCAATGTAATTATTCCAGGATTTTTCCAAAAACATATAAAAAAAAACGGGCAAAAATGTCAAATGTATCTCATCATATTATATAACAAGAAGCATTTTATTACAGCTAAAAAACAATTTTGTGGCCTGCCACTGTTTTTAATTATGCATAACATTGCTGATCAGATAACATATAAGCCACAAAAGGTTAACAGTGTGAATGTGAAACTCTTATTATTTACTTAGCATATATCACCGAAATATTCCACCAAAAATGTCAAATGTATCTCATCATATTATATAACAAGAAGCATTTTATTACAGCTAAAAAACAATTTTGTGGCCTGCCACTGTTTTTAATTATGCATAACATTGCTGATCAGATAACATATAAGCCACAAAAGGTTAACAGTGTGAATGTGAAACTCTTATTATTTACTTAGCATATATCACCGAAATATTCCACCAAAGATTTACCTATGTCCCATCAAGATTCAAGTCATAGGCGTGGCCAAGATGCCAAAGAGATAACAGCACTTTTTAAATGCTCTGCCTAATAGAAGTTTTTTGTGACAGGATTTTTTCTTAATATTATTTTCAAAACATTTAATTTTTATCTCACTTATACTTTTGGATATTGTGGTTTATTTTTTCCAAAAATAATTCAATTTTGCCGAACAGAAAGTGAGTTTTTTCTTGTCAGAAGTACTGCTGCTGATTATAACAGACACTGTCAGTCATGAGTCATTCAAAAGCTTCTCTCCAGGAAAGTTCTATGAAGAAAGAACTACAAACAATAATCTCTAATATTCAAGATCTTTCCATGAAAATGGACAATTTAGAAAAAATAATGGAAAACATGAAGAAAGAAAATAAAAAACAGATTGATGAGTTGAAAGAGATAATTACAAGACACACAGATTAGATAGTAGAAATCGAAGAATCTCTAAATGAAATAGATGGAAGACAACATGAAAATAACCAAATTGACTTCTTATTAAAGTAAAACACCCTAGTTTCAGACAAGCTGGAAGACTTAAAGTCAAGATCACGAAGAAATAATATTAGAATAAATGGTATACCAGAAAAATGGAAGGAAACAACATAATACAATTTTTAAATGACTGGTTACCCAAAACTGTAAACTTGCTTGAATATCTTTCTTTTGGGATAGAGAGAGCTCATCAGCCACTCTTAAATATGTCACTGTCAAAAAATCCTAATGCTCTAAGATCCATCATCGTGAAATTTTTATCATCCCAGGACAAGGACTCAATTCTGAGGTCAGCCTGGTCAGGTAATCCTATACAAATAAATGGTCAAAACATAAGATTTGACAATGACTACACTTCTACTATAATAACCAAAAGAAAAGCCTGCATTCCTCTCATTAAAAGTTTGAAAAAAGCAGAAATTAAAGCACAAATCATTTTTCCTGCCAGAATCAAGATTAATCTTTCTGAAGGAACAAAAATATTTAATAACCTCGAAGATGCCTCTGAATATGTGAAAAAAAATAAGATACTGGAAAATGTTGAAGATATGGATATCTCCTTACCTAGCTTAAAAAGGCAGGCAACAACTGGTAAAATGTCTGCAAATGACAAAATAAGTAAGAAGCTCAAAGGGAAATAATATAAATGAAAAACTTCTATAATTCCTTCAATCATCTGAATATCCCTTTTTTTTTTTTGCTGCATATTACCCTCTTCAGGGAAAAATAAATACTTTAAGGTAAAGTCATTATAACTTTTTTTAATTTCTTTTTATTTATTTATTTATTTATTTATCTTTTTAATTATTTATTAAACTAAATATATTAATCCTAGCACATTACATATTAGAAAATAGGTACAAAGAAAACCTTTTATTATTTGATTTACATGAATGCTTATTAGTTTTGTCTGTTGTAAAAGCACAGTAAAGAGAACCGGGAGTCCTTCTCGTTAGTGCGTTATATGAGATACAATTTCTTTTCTGTCCATTATCTGTATTCTTCTTTCATGATCGTGATTAAGTTTTTTTAGACCTAAAATGGTAATGGTTAGTAAAGTTTATGTTAGATACCTTAAAATTATTTGTAATGATTTATGGTCATGTTAAATCAAATGTGTCCTTACTAGGAACACTTCCGGCTGTGTTGAGGTGGTTTCATGTATATTTGGGAACTTTGCGTCGCTGATAGATGTGATATGCAGACACATATGATGTTAATGACTAATTTTCTTTGAAACCTTTGGGATGTCTATTTTTAAAAGAGTTATTTTTTAGGTGCTTAGTTCTGAGTTGATGATTTGGGGAAGCTTATAGATATGGAGGTCTGTGATTTAGAGGGAGAAATTTATTTCTCTTGTCAAATATATGAACATTGTTTGACATCTCTTGTTTTATTCCTTTTTTTGCTTGGTTTCTCTTACGAGTATCTCATGAACCTTTAACATAACGTTCAACTGATCTCACAGATCAAGCTTTTAACCGCCAAATTTCAAGAGGCAAAAGAATGTCTCCATGAGAACTCTCAGTGATGCTCTCACCACACAGCAACAAGATGCTCTAATATGTATTTTAAAGAAACCTTTTATTGACTGTTAAAATCCTGTTGCATATTCATGAATCCAGAATCTTCCAGTTGGTCAAAAAACAGAACAACGGAACATTTAATGTCAGTATATATTTAGTAAGTAATATGAATAAGCACAATTTGTTTTGTAGATAACTTATAAAGTTAATAAGTTAAAAATGAAAAATGGTGTGGTAAGCATTACATTTCTGCATAAAATGCTTGGTGCTTGTGTACTATTGCAGCAAGATTTTCGGGATTACGAAAGGCACATAGTTGCATACAGATGGCTGCCTGAAAATTTTCAGCCGGCTGATGATAGTTGCTGATAATGTCTGGAAGGTGTGTGTGGGTTTCAGAAGCAGCAGACTTTTTAAATTGCATGAAGTACCACCCTGGTATCAGCTGTTGGCGTCTTGATAGTAAGGAACATGTTAGTCATGTCTGTCTTGTTGTGAGTCACCATTCAGAACCATGGTTTCACACGTGTTTTGGAACTGTATCAACTTGTGGTATATGCCATTTCCAGCAGTCCTATTAATTGTTTTGGTCTTTGGGAGGAATTATGATTGGCATTTATAGTTAAACATAAGGACCTGTCGTTAAAACACAATGACATATTCAACGGAACAAAAGTGGTTGCGGTAGTGCATAGGTACCAAATATTTCTTAAAGGCATGCCATATATGCACAGACAGAACAGCAGAATACTTTATATGTGTATGTGTGTGTGTGTGTGTGTGTGTGTGTGTGTGTGTGTGTGTGTGTGTGTGTGTGTGTGTGTATGTGTGTGTGTGTGTATGTGTATGTATGTGTGTCAGTGTGTGTGTATGTGTGAGATATCTGAATATTGGTATATGTTCACATTGTCAAATGATTTGCATGGTGCAGATGTTGTCTCATATAATATACCTGCTGATTGGCTTTTAATGAAAATAATTATATAAATGGGTACAGAAATGGAGTGTTATATCTTTTCTGTTCTTCACGTCTGCTCATTCGTGAAGTTATTACACCACTATATAATTGGTAAATGTGCTGTTTCGCTTTGGATTTCAGCACACTGGCTACGATTCATTCTGTGACTCTTATGGTACTATTTAGGTATGCAAATAGTGTGAATGAATAATATTCTAAAGCATAAAGTCTAATAAAGGTGCTTATTCATAATTAAGTGATGTTTATGTTGCTTTTCTATGTAACAATACTTCACGAAGCATATCCACTACAGTAGCACATTTTGAACACTAGATGGCAACAGCTGCAAAGGGACACAGCGAAACCATGTGCTGGTTTATTTTGTACTGTTTATGTCAAAAGATAATCAGAGGAAATACATTAATAATGTGATGTTTAAAAGTGTATTGTTTTAGAATGTCAGAGAGCAGTGACTTCATTTTTCAACATTTTTTTTATCAAATCATCTATGGAGTCAATATTAATGTTCATTATTTAAAATTGTAATCTTCCTGTCACTGGAAAGCAAGGTAATTGTTATGTCAATTCTGCCAGCTTTGTATAATGGCAAGTTTCACTAAACCAACTCTTTCTCTTCTAGGGATTTATCTAATATGAAGAAGGCATAATTAAAAGAGGTGATTACATGTGCTGTGCAGGAAAGCAACGAGTTTGTGGGCTAAATATCAATATGTTTGTTTCATCCAGAACACATTGTCATAAAAATTTTTGTCATAAGCAAATGTTTTATTCTGAACTCCATTGGTTCTCTAGATGCCTTTCTTTCTCTTGTTAAGATATGTGATTATTTTGGTGTTCATTTATATCTTGAATATCTAGTTATCATAGCACACATTTTACTATTGTTTTGCAAGCAAATATTGATGTTGTTGTGATACTACTGAAAAGTTCTTACATAATTTTATGTTTCATGACAGGTTTTTATGTGTGTATATATATATATATATATATATATATATATATATATATATATATATATATATATATATATATATACAGTTTGGATTCTTAGTTATGATTTCATGCAGTGTGATATCTACATGTTTGTATTATTTAGTCTTGACATAAGGAGAGATGAAATAATATATCAAAATATATGCTCTGAGAAGTTTCCTTATTAATTTGAAATTTACAATACCTATGGTAGTTGATACTCCGCCCATCTTACAAAAGTCTAACACAATACTTCAGCTGCCCAAGAGATGCTTATGATAAGGAAATGTTTAGATAAGCTTTGAGCATAACTTATAGAAAAGACTAGAAGAAAAGAAAATAGATCTATAGGTTATATAATAATTATTTCCTACATAATTTTAGAAGTAGGTAAAATAATATCTAAATGAAGGTTTGTTTTTAAAGATTTGAAATATAACAAAAAGATGAAAAAGAAGAAAAATTATAAGATAAAAGAATTCTCAAAGGTATCTCATTATTATTAATATATTTTAGAAATATAACCCATAACTTTTCTGGTATATTTATCCCTATCTATTTATTTATTAATTTTTAACTTTTAAAATGTTATTTTTATTTTATTTTATATGTACAAGTACTCTAGTAATAGAAATGTTTGAACTATAAGGTTGTGGTCTTAATTTAATTAGTTAATAGACCCATAGGAACATTTATACATCTTGGAGAGTTAATAGGTTTCTAGTTTGTTGGTCTAATAATATATTAGGTAGCTGCATTGGTGAATAGTGGTCTTGTGCACTAATGATGATAGCTGGTGGTATTGATGATTTATTCATCAATCCAGGAACTAGATGTTTCATGGTTAGTTTTGTATATAGTTATGTTTTTATGTTCTCTGAATTTTATCCATTGTATAAGTCCAAAATAGTATATATTTGTCAAAAGTATAACTTAATTAATGTCTGTGTTTAAATGTTTATCTTTGAATGTAAATGGTCTTAACAACCCTACTAAGAGAGGAAAATTGGCTAAATATCTGGCTTCTAATAAAGCTGATATTGTATTTATGCAAGAAACACATATTATTCAGTAAGACTTAGGCAAAATATCTTTTAATAGATATAATATTCTAACCGAATCTCATTTCCAAACTAAGAGAAGAGGAAGAATGATTTTATGGAAAAAATCTTTACAAATTCCTAAAATAATTGATACTTTCACTGATAAAAATGGCATGTTATGTTCAGTAGTATTGGAATTAAATAAGAAATATTTCACTTTAGCCAATGTCTATTGGTTACCTGGTATTGGTGCTAAATCGGCAAATAAATACTTGGAAATAATATCAGCAAAATCCAAAGGAGATATCATCATGGCAGGCGATTTTAATTGTATCTTATCAGTTAAAGATACTACTAAAAGTATTAATGTTAAGATACAAGCCCCAGCTAAAAAATTGATCAGTTTTGTCTCGTTGTATAATCTTAAAGATATATATGTGATCAAAGAACAGAGTTCTCTTAATTTTACACATTTCACTTACAGATATGGCACTCAGACAACCATTGATAAAGTGTTTATATCTGATAACTTAATACCTAAGACACATGATGTTTTCATCACTTCCTGCCCTCTGTCAGACCACAATGTCATAATATTTAAAATTAATATTAAACCAAATTATCTTATTCATTGGCAGAGACTACCAGCTTATATTATTAAGATAAAGGGATTTAAGGAATGGTGTATTAATGAATTGAATTATTTCCTTGAAATTAATAATAATATTGATACAAATAATATAATTATGTGGGATTCTTTAAAGTCTTATCTATATGGTAAAATAAAAACCTGGTATCTTCATAAGATGAAAGAATGGGACAAAGAATTATTCACCATACAATTGAAAATTGACACTTTAAAAATGAAACTACACCCTAAAGATATGGGTTCTAACTTGGAATTAAAACAACTAAACCTTGACTATTTAGAAATCCTTAGTCATAAAGTAGCAATTAATCTAGAGAGATTAAAATTGTAAACATATTCCTCTAACCCCAAACATATGCGCAGATTATCAGTTAAAGCAAAACATTTGACTAAAAATAGACATATAACAGAGATAATAGATACTTCTAAACACAAATCAAAACACTTTTCACATCTAAAAGAAATTTTGGAGATTTTTCGTTCCTATCATGAATCCATTAATAAAACAAATCTAAACTTTGCTAAAAGTAATTCAAAAGTAGAATTTTTAAGAAATAATATCAATAACAAACTTTCTAAGGAACAAAACAATAGATTACTTAAATCAATATCATTGATAGAAGTTAAAGACAGAATACAAAACCTTAAAAATAATAAAGCCCCTGGTCTTGATGGTATAATAGGTGAATTATATAAAATCTTCCCTGATAATGTTTTGAAAATATTAGTAATAGCACTTGAAGAATTTTGAACATGTGGTAAACTTTTTTCCTTCATGGAAATATTCATTAATTTCTCCCATTCTAAAGCAGGGTAAAGATTCTAAACTTGTTTCCTCATATCGCCCCATTTCCTTGTTAAATATTGACTATAAAATATTCACTTCTATATTAGCTAATAGACTAAATCAAATGATGCCGACTTTAATAAACAATGATCAGGCAGGTTTTATATTAAACAGAAGAGTTCATGATAATATTTTTAGACTCCTAACATTACTAGATTTTGCAAATAATAAAAAAAGAACTTTCAGTCATTAGCCTAGACCTAGATAAAGCATTTGATTCTATTAATTGGACATATTTATACATGGTACTAGAATAATTAAATTTTTCTTCTGATTTTATAGATTTATTAAAGAAATTATACAAATGTTCTATAGCTTATATTAAAATTGGTGCCTTTTTATCTGGCCCACTTAAAATACTAAAATGCACTAGACAAGGTTTCCCTTTGTCTCCTTTATTATTTGCATTATCAATAGAACCCTTTGCCAATTTTATAAGAAACAATGTCAATATAAGAAGTTTTGAAGTGGATGCAAACTATTCCTCTAAAATTCTACTTTTTGCTGACATCTTATTGACAATTGGCAATATTGATTTATCAATTGACCATGTTATTAGATCATTAAAACTCTTTGAAGAGATCTCAAGTCTTAGTTTTAATCAGAATAAAACAGAAACTATTCTTATAAATAAAAAATTAAGTAACACCTTATCTATTCATAATAATTTTAATTGGACCAATGACAAATTGAAATATCTGGGGATTTATATTCATACTAAATGGAAAGACACTATAAAAACAAATTATAAAATTTTGTTAGAGCAAATTAGAGAGCATATTATTAAATGGAATAAAATGCTCCTTACCATTGAAGAAAGATTATACCTAAGAAAGATGATTTTATTACCAAAAATTCTATTTTTTCTTCAAGCGCTAGTAGCTCCTCCTTCTAGGAAGGAACTAAAATATTTAAATTCTTTATTAATAAAATTTCTATGGCATCCTCAAAAACCGAGAATTAAATATGACTGGCACTATAAAAATTGGACTGAAGGAGGAATTGCTTTTCCTAATCTTGAACTTTATGTAGATGCTATTATTCTTAATATAACAAGTTTATGGCTAAGCCCAAAATACTCTTCAAATTGGAATATTTACATAAAGCAATCCTATTAAGTAATATTGAATCTGTAACTAAAGGTATAGACTGATCTGAAAATATTAAGTTTTTCATAGTAATTAAAGAATTATTTTTTAAAAGTGAGGTGAAACATTTTAAATGTATTCCTATAATGTGACTCATAAACAAATTGCATGGATAAAGCTCAAAAGATTAGTAGACAAAATGTAATCTTTATTGAAGACTTAGCAACTATTTTGGACTATGTATATAGTTTGTATATAGTTTGTATTAATACACTGTGTTTCATTACTTGTAAAATTTATATAATTGTTTTTACTATTTGAAAACCAATAAAAACAATAAAAAAAAAAAGATCCAAGTCATAAAAGACTCTACTCATAATATTAAATCATTGGAAACCTAGTCTAATGAAAAAAATACATAAAAAAAAGTAAATGTACCGACCATGTGAGGTGTAATCCCTCCAAACATATTTACAGTTCTATGGACATAAACAGATAGAGAAGAATAGAAACAAATATTTCAGGCATTTATTTTCTATGGAGAATAGTTATTATGGGGTCAAATATGACGTGTTTAATTGATGTGTTGAACTCCTTTTCCACTTACTGCTCACTGAATGCTATTTTATCTCCTTTCTGTACATATTTACTGCCAAACTCTCAGGGTTGCACAGGTATGAAATGATATCATTTTTGACATTTTATATCTTTACTCTTTCATGGGTATCCCCTGTACTCTTTCATGGGTATCCCATTCATGGGTTTGGGTTTCATATTTTTTCTTCTGGCTGTTCTACTATGAAATGAAATCCATTAAAAAGAAACAAATCATATTTCAATTTTGTCAAGGAGAACAGCAGTAAGGATATTTTTTCTTCACCTTAATACCTGTGCATTATTTAGGAAAGCCATTTTCCACAAGCATTCTCAAAATGAAACGTTTTATAATGATCAGAAATTCTGGAATCATTATGCAAGCATTACTATCTGGAGCCTTTACTGTAAATTGCTTATCTGATTGTAGCTCTTTTTCATAGAACTAACAATACTGATTCACTCAGAAAATGCTTCAACTACTTCGTGTCCTCTGTATATCTGTAGTAAAACAGATGCATTTACATAGTATATCTTGTAGACTCTTAAATTAAATATCTGTTGAAAGTACTTAAGCCACTGTAGAAGATGTTGCCAGGATATCTAAAACAAAATTGTTTTTATTAAAAAAATGTTGCTCATCCATAGTTTAGATTAATTTAAATGATGGCTGACTTTCCTGGTGAAAGTTAGAACAATTTTTTTTATTTGTGTTTTTTTTACGTATGGATTTTTAATAGCAATGAATGTAACACTTTATCCAGCTCAATAATCATGTCTTCAGAGTTCAGTTTTGAAATTTAAAGTGATTTGTGTAAGTCAAATAAGTTAATATCATTTTGAGTTTTACATAAAAAGATGGACTTTTTTATTCATTTATTTTGGACATCATCTGTTTGGCCTGGGTCTTCTTGCAAACAAATGTATCCTCCTGTTTGTTACAATTTTACAGGAACAAAGCGTAACTGTTTTTCTTGGAAGATCCTAAACCTGCATTCACAAGTCATCTGCTTGAAATAAACTATCTGGCACCACTGATATGAGTAGTTGCTCTGAGTTAGATAATATGCTAAGCAGCTTTTTCTTTGCTGGGAAGTCTGTAGTAAATGACTCATTAGGTGCCTTTTAATAACATTTTTTGCTGGACTCATTATTATTATTATTATTATTATTATTATTGCTATTATTATTGTTTTTATTATTATCAACACCATCATCTTTTCTTTATGTTTTACTTTCTCACCAATACTATAGAATTTGGGATTACTTGCATTACCTCTCAAATACTGCAGTTGAGAAGGAAAGTTGTAGGTCTCTTTGTCCTTTCATTTACAGGAGTCTTTATGGAACTACATTAATATTGTAGTCTGACTGCACATACATTATTTAGTAACTATTTGAAAAATAATATCTGTTTTAGTTTCTTTTAGCTGCACAAACAATGCAATAAAAATTGAGCCTCACAGCCAGTAAACAGACCAATATACATAACACAGTCTTTGAGAGAAAACACTAAATGCAAACCTAATGAATTGCAGTATGACATCACGATCTGTATCCTCAAATTAATTTGTACTTCTAGGCAACTGAGTCACAAGACCATTTCTGACTTTCCAATAACAACCCTTAGGCTATTTGACAAGTGAAGATGCAGAAGATCGGAGACTAGCCTCTCCCATCGGAGCAGAATGCTAGGTATAGAGCACCTTGCAAAAGCCAGTAATCTTCTTATTCTTTTTTCGGCTTTTTCCCGGTTAGGGGTCGCCACAGCAGATCACCTGTCCGCTTATGATTGGCAGTGGAGTTTTACAGTGTCGAGTTGTCAGCCCGGCGCCCAACCTTCCACAGAAGGCACACACACACACTCACACCTAGGGCCAATTTAGAGTGTCCAATCCACCTGCAGCATGTCTTTGGGATGTGGGAGGAAACCGGAGCACCCAGAGGAAACCCACGCAACCACAGGGAGGACATGCAGACTCCGCACAAAAGGCACCCCAGCTGAGGATCGAACTGGAGAACCTCTTGCTGTGAGGCGACAATGCTAACCACTGCACCACCATGGCCGCCCCTTGTAAAAGCCAGTAATAAAAAGGATATAATAAAGGGATAGAACGTCAAGCTCTTCCTGGTATTTCAGGAATGTTAAGCCAACAATCTTCCTGTTTAGCAACCTGGATGGACTTTTCAGTTGTTTAATATGTCTAGAAAGATACATCCCATAGGGGGAATTGTAGTCAGTAATCAGAATAGTTATGACTGCATAAAAGGAGTGATATCTTATTTTAACCAAGGTGAATTTAGTTATAGTAACAGAGGATATTTCTGACTGTTATTGCTACATGGTAGTTAGTGGTTGAAGGAGAGGGATGTATCAACCCAGGCCCCAAGACCCTGAATACATTATCATATTGGAGTGGGGTGTTGCCTATACTGCACAGTGACTGAGACAAAGAGAAAGAGAGAGAGAGCTGTTTACCAACTATGACAATGATGCTTTTTTTTTCATATTTACTTGTAGCCCTTTTTTCATGCTCTAGCTGTTACAAGGGTTAGTGCCTATTGTAATGAATGGGAATTGGGGGAGACTTGACATCAATGCCTAGCTTGCAGTCATCTCTAAACTTAGTTAAGGTCATGATTCCTATTCAAGGGTGGTGAAGTAGATGTTGAAAAGGACAGGTCCCAGTACTGAGCCCTGGGACACACCTCTGCTTACTTTTATGCTTCCCTAGGAGATGACAGCCACCTTATCATTGCCAGTATGGGGTATAATATTTAATGGTTCGGCGGGATCTAAATAAGCTGTATGAATATTACGACCACTGTCATCAGCCTATGCAAACTTCTGTAGGATGTTAACTAAATTCAGTAGGCAGGATCTGCTTTTGGCAAAGGTAAAACAATGTGGGTGTAAGCTGATAACAGTTTGATACAATAGCTTGGGAGGTTACATAACATATATTCTTTGGCTTTTCAATTCAGACTAGTTAGGCTAATTCGTCTGTGGTTTCCCAGGTTTGGGATAGGGCCAGCATTGTTTGGAAAGATTGCCTCTGCTGATCACCAGACACTGATAAAAAATCCTTTAGCTGAAATCAGGCTTAACAAAAAGAGTGAGTTGCACCACGATATGTGTGTTTAGTGCTATTTATACACGTCCAAGTTAATAATCAGGCTTCATGGAAGTAGCGAATACTGTCAGTATATGTTCCTTTGACACATCAAGATATATAAGGGATATTGGAATTTTTGGAATTAAGATAATTCTTTCATGGATAAAGTTTGCACTAAATTTGTCCACTAGTATGTTTGCTATGTCTGCTGAGTCTAAGAGGGTGGTACCATTTTGTATACATTCAGAAAACAACTCTGAGTGTTATCTCTTAGTTTCCTAATGTAATTAAAGTGGACTTATAACTATGGATTCAGAAGCTAATTTAAGTCCATGCGTTGCCTTACTAGCCCAGATAGTAGCTTATCATTTATTTTCGATAGTTTTGATGCATTCACTAATATGAGGAGTTTTAAATCTGCTGTATGATGAAAGATTTTTTTTCTTTTCTTATAGAGTTTATTTAAGCTGTTTTTTTTTTTTTTTTTTTTTTTTGCTTAAGCTTCCCATTGTATTAGTGTCTGCTATGGGTAGCCAAGTTTAGGCACTTACATACATGGGAATAGAACTGCCTTGAATAAATAAGCAGTTGTACCCATGTAAGGTCAGGGGAAGCTACAAGGGATTTTAGATAGCTTCTCCTAGAATCTGAAGAGGATTATTCATTTGAGATCATTGAATTCGCAAGTATTGACTGCAGAGGGTTTCAGAGATTTTGAAAGAGAAGTTTATACTCAGACTAGTAAAAGGAGAAACTGGGGAGGGGGGTTCATGTAGAGCTATATTAGTTAGAACCACATCAAGAATAGGGTCTGTCGTTGACTTGTTAACCATCTACTTGAGGCAAATTATATTTATTAAATCTAAGAATCTTAGGACATTCCCAGTCTTGGAGGTATAGCTGCCCCAGTTTATTGAGGATTTATATACATTTTCCATTATAAAGGCATTTTAGTAATATGTAACTCCTTAAGCATATTTAGGAGTCATCGTGGGACATGATGAGTGTCATGCAGCAGGCTATAAGTTCATACATTGTCTTTTCAAGGTAAGTTCGTGGATCACTGGGAATCTGTCTAGAGGTGGGCTGACACATATGGAAATGCCACCACAATTTCTATCAGGCCTGAATGGATGGTAGATACAAAACCTAGGTAAGCAGGGAGTATTATCTTTAAATTGAAACCAAGTCTGAGGATCTATGTGTTGAAGTTTCAGGAACCTCATGATCAGATGATTTATTGTGATGATGTCTAGCATTGAGGAGAGACAGTTTGATATGATGCATTTTAGGACTGTAAATTGTTACATTTATATTTGCTACATTTGCCACATTTGGATGCCCATTAGCCAGATACTACCTAAAAAAGGCCTCATGGGGAGAATATGTGGGAGTCATGGAACAAGTGGTTCTGGCCATCAGTGGTGGAACAAGTGCTACTGGGATTCATCTCCTCCCTTGCTGACACATATTGGACCCCCAAGAATGGCATACATTTCTTAGCCAATTGTTGAAGTCAACCATCTTACTTTTGTATATAGGTATCATTCTAGAGGAAGGAGGGGTTGCACTCAAGACCAGTGTCTTGCATTAATGAGGACTTAATGGTGATATAAACCAAGTCCTTGTGCATGTCCCTCAGGGTTGTGCACCTTAAGTTGTTCATACTCTCATGAACTACTACCAGGTCATAATCTTATTTGTCGACTCAGAGAGACTTTTTGAGTCCTTGTGACATCATGAAGCCTGGCATTAGAATTTCAATTAACTCTGACCTTATATTTGTCCACTCTTGAGAGTGTAGTCAGTAAGCATGGCAACAGAGTCAGCAAATATCAAAACATTATTATTTTCACTCATGGTGACCACTTACCGTGCATGAGCATGAAGGTGTTGTGGTGGTGGGTATCTGCTGCAACCTTATGCTTGTAATCCTAGGAAGCTACCTCATTGGGTGGGGGAAATGCCTCTAGATTTTGTAAATATTTGCATTTCTCATAGATTGTTTTATGTGTCAAGTAGAAGTTCATTGTCTGTGAATATATGGCAGCTCCTGCCTAAGAATACTAAGTGCTAAAGATCTGGCAATATAAGGGAACCAAGCTTGTGTACTTTCCATCATGTACAGATGGGTCATGTTTTCTTTGGTCTAACTGATGACATTATGAAATTCAAACAGCCAAATCATATGCTGCATTATTCAAAGATAAGTTCTACACACTCCTCCAAGCTAGCACTGAGGCTTTGGCCCCCATATTGCACAAATACAGAACCAAATTCAAGAACAAGCCCATTTGCTGGAACCTTGGTAAAAATATAGAATAAAAAAAGAGGAAGAAGCTCATATCTCCTAATAGCAAACATAACTCTTCACAAGCTAGAAAAGATTAACAAAGGACTTGCCACCCATCGTAAGTATGACCACAAACCCTCCTTCAGCTATATCAGAAACCTCAGCAGTAATACTCAGCTTTGAGTTAATACAAAGCAACACCACATCCCCTAAAGACATAGCCAACATACTGACAAACAAAAAATCAGCTGAAGTATTGCTCCCTTATCTCTCCCAAACTTTTCACAGCACATTAGCAAGCTTATGCCACCACCTGAACTATCCTGAGCAAGTCCTGTAGGATCTCTCAAGGCTGGACCACAATAATGCACCAGACTGTCTCACTGTCTGCCCAAGCAGTTGCTAATTCTATTCAGTTTTAGCCTCTCCACTGGATTTGTGCCAGAGGAATGAACAACTGCTGTAATCATCCCTCTCCATGAAGGGGGACTCTCTGCCGATATGGGTGACTTAACACCAGTAAGCTGCACCAGCTTTACATGTAAAGCAATAGAGTGATTAACTTTTTATTATTAACAAGGACATAAGCAGTCTTCAATTCCCAGATTCAAACCTGTTTAGGTCTGCTAAAGGCAGGTCCTGCCTCTGAAACCCAGCAGATTTTTTTGAGCACATCACCAAGGCATTAGATTCAGGCAAATTGGTCCACCCTGCATACCTGGACTAGGCCAAGGTCTTCAATATTGTTCCAAATTCTAGAATTAATTATAATCTTATCCAATTAAAAGTAAATCCCCCATGTTCCCCACTGGGCAGCAAACTGGCTCATTGATGGAACCCAATCTGTGTTAGAGGTACACTCTCTTCAGAAAGAGTAGTTACCAATGGTGCTCTCTGGGGATTGGTCCTTGGATTACTCATTTTTGGTGTCTACTTCTCTAATGTCAAGGCGCACACTAAAGGCCTGTGGATGATTAAGTTTACTAAACTAATGTTTTCCGGCTTTTCCTGATTAGGGGTCACCACAGCAGAACTCCGGTCCACTAATGATTGGCAGTGGATTTTGTACAGTGCCAAGGTGACAGCCCAACACCCATCCTTCAAAGAAGGCACACCCATTCATGCACGCACCTACCTGCATGTCTTTAAACATCACTTGACCTTGGGGAGGACATGCAGACTCCACACAGAAGGCACTCCAGCCGAGAATCGAACCAGAGAACCTCTTGCTGTGAAGCGACAATGCTAACCGCTGCAACACCGCCGCCTATCAGATGATTAAGTTTACTAATGATTACAAACTCAGAACAGTTATAAGTTCACCAGCTAGCATTCAGATTCTCTAGAAGGGTGTAACAGTAAAAACACATACTGTAAAAAGTGGTGCCTGGTCCAGGATTCATATTAAATGTTAAGAAATGCAGTATAGTGTTGTTTGACAAACCTCTGTATCATGTTCCCACCACATGCATGACATCCCTTTAAAAACTGATTGTCATTAGGGACTTGGGCATTTTCAAAGAAAATGAACTATCGTTAGACTACCATGTGTCCACTATTGTTAAAAACAAATTATTTTATATAGCTAGAATAATCACCAGAGATACACTTTTTATATCCAAAGATGTCACCCCTCCACTTTTCTCTTTTTAGGCCAATAATAGAGTATTCTATTCCCTTGTATGTGCCTGTTTAGGGTCGTGCTCTATCCTGAGAGGTTGCAGTGTTTCCTTTCTAAGGCAAGAATGGCAGTGTCTACCTTCAAGTGCCATGACCACCTTAAACTGCTCTCTCTCTCTCTCTCTCTCACTCTCTCTGTCCCTCTCTCTCTTGCTCAATCTCTCTCTCTCTCTCTCTCACTCTCTCTGTCCCTCTCTCTCTCTCTCTTTCTCTCTCTCTTGCTCTGTCTGTCTCTCTCTCTCTTGCTCTCTCTCTATCAGTCTACCTTTCTTTTGTTATCAATTAACTATTCAGAGGGGGACCTCTGTATAGCATACAGAGCCACAAAGGATACAGTCCTATGTGACCTCCCACAGATACAAAAAACTAATAACACCATAAACACCCACTGTAGAAATCTAAACTTCCACAGAAACATAAATACAGCCTGCTAGTGTGATATATATCTATAAAACAGAGAATCCCCCTTTTACTAATCACACTTCACTTGAATGCAAACTGGGAGCTCACTAACCCTTTTTTAGTGTAATCTGCATGAGCGGATGGGCAAATGTAAGTGCATCCTTGGTTTAGCCCCTTAAGCCATTATGTAAAGGGGTCAAAATTAGGAACAATGTACTTCATTCCAATGGGGTACACTATTAATTCTTGTCTTTGTAATTTTTTCTTGGCATCTTGTGACTAAGCTACAAATGTTTCACCAGATTAGCAGCCTGGTATTAACCTGTGGAACTATGAACCTATAAGATACATTATTTGTAGTTTAGTTAGGTGTGTCATATAGAAGGAGAACTAAGCTAGGTGAAGGCACAACTGAAATTGAGCATCTAACAACAGTTTAGTGCAGTCAAGCATACACTTTGTGAAAACTCCATATCTGGGAGAACAACTACTACGTAGTAAGGAGTCTGTGCTTAACCAGTAGCAATGTAATAGCATTAAGGGGCAAAGTGCACAGGTCACAGTGACCCAGCACAAACACAGATTGCAGAAATACTATACCAATGAAATGCTTATTTAGTAAATGACAGAAACCTGAGGCAATCATTCATACCATTCTACAATACAGCTAGGTTGAATGCTCAATGGATATGTCAATCAAGGTCAAGTACCCTATGATGTTATCCAGTCACTCTAAGGGTGACTGCTGGAATACACTAATCAGTTACTGTGCAATGCTACCTGTAGCTGTATTATGTGGACTTCCACAGGGCACAATAAAGCATGATAGGTAAAAACAAAGAACTGAAATAGCATCCTGGCACTAGGCCAGTAATAATTTAAACAGCAGTAAAATTTCCTCTCTCACAAGACAGCTACTAGCGATGTTACAAGATGGCCCCCAGACTCTGACAAACTAAGACATGCCCAATAAGTAATATACATTGAGATCAGCAAAAAATCATATTTCAGAAGAAAAATGACAGTTTAGGTAATTAAAACAGACTTCTATGGTGTTTAAAGGACTGGAAAAAAGAGCCAAGTCCAGTAAAAGACAGCTTAGGTTTGGTTTCAGCAAGAGCTCAGATGCATTCCTCACAGTACTCAGTACAAAAGGAGTGCAATGACCCACACACATACACACACACACACACACACACACACACACACACACACACACACACACACACACACACACACATACACACACACACACATATATATATATATATATATATATATATATATATATATATACACACACACACACACATATACATGCATATATATATATATATATATATATATATATATATATATGTGTGTGTGTGTGTGTGTGTGTGTGTGTGTGTGTGTGTGTGTGTGTTTAAAAAAATAATTGAAATAGTCAATCAGAATACAGCTTGCTACTAGGCCAGTAATCAGAACTCCTAGAACAGCAGTAAATTACCCTGCCTAATAAGATAATCCCTAGCAATGTTCTAAGATATTCCCAATTAAGTTGTGCCTAATTAGTAATATGCACTGAGTCATGTGACAATTTAAGTAAGGAAAACATACTTCTCTGGTGTTTGAAGAGAAAAAAGATAAGAGTCAGAGCCAGTTAAAACTGGTCAGATTAGGTTCCAGCAAGAGTATTGATGTACAGATCATAATACTTCAGTTATAAAGTCTACTGTCTGTTGAAGCTATTCTTTCACTACCATTCAATAGCACTTTATACAAATAATTGAGCTATCTAGGTAGAAAATTCCAAGAACAACAAACTAAATTCCAGATATGCATAAAAAAACGTCCAAAATGTAAAGCTAAAATCCACACACTGGAAACATAAACAAGGATAAACCTTAATAAATATTGTCCAATCAGTAAGTGTTTTTGTTCATCAAAATGCATGAACTTGATCAGACTTGACATAAAAGAAAAAGTACAGTTGTGTAAGTCCCATTTACCTGTAAGAGCAAATATTCGTGCAACACACTGCCTTACTTTTATTCACGTAGTAGTGCCCTGCTAGCCTCCTCTGGCAGTCTAGCAAAGCTCAGAGTCCCTCCTACTGCCTGTCTGTGGGTATAATGGACAAATCACATGCCAGTATAGGGGCTGCCTAATAGAGCCACAGACAGGACCTTTCAGTGTCCTAGTGGTATAGTAAGAGAAGAATCTCTTGAAAGACTGTTCCTTACTCAGGATTGCTTCAGCTACTGAGAATGATAAGAAACCCTTTTGGATTTAATTTCATCCTGCTGCTACTCAGTCAGTACTTGGATGGTGCTTACTGCTACTGTGACTGTTTTTTCTGATTGGAAATTTGGTATATGCTTGGGTTTTTACTTTGCCTGCATGGTATAAGGCTTTTACTATTGCAAGCTGATTGTTGGTTCCTGGGGATTGCTATCCCCTCAAATTTGTTTTATGACCATTTGTAAATTTTTAACTGAGTTTCTGTATTAAGGCTGGAAGTTAATAGCACCTGTTGTTTGTGTTGCTTAAAAGCTTAATTTGTAAGTTTTGATTAGCAAACTTGCTGATATTGCAATTTTTTTCTTTGGTACTAGGAAGGTGATTGAGGAAGATTATAGCATTTTAAAATGATTTTTTTTGTTTTAAATCACTATTCTGGCACTACTTTGTATGTTAAATATGTCTGACAAGATTCATAAGTTTATGCTTTCTCTTTCGTCTGAAACTGTTTTATGCTGTTTATTATTTTCTTAAATTTTTGTAAAAATTGTAGGACTTTTATCGCATATTTTACACTTTGAACTGTGTTTCTAAAACTACTTTCATTTTATCCAGTGCAGTGTTCAGAATAGTAGCCATGCAGAAACTGACTTTGGCTTGTTGTTTAGTCAATAGTGGGATTTTGCCATGTTTTCCATGGCTGACTAGCCAGCCATTTTGGTATTGCTATACATAGGTTTTTGACCCTTGACTTGATGGAGTCAGATATGGTGATCTTCTCCCTACCAACCCCCCCCTTCCCATTCACCTAAAAAACATAGATGTAAATAACAACATATGTCTCAACCTATGGCTTGTGACTTCACAGTAACCTTGGCAAGCTATCTTAACCCCTGCCCATATTCTGCCTCCAGTTCCCTGGTACGGTGTAAGCTCCACAGCTGTTCAGACACATCATTTTTTCTTACACACTACGAAAGATATGCAACCCCAGCATACTTCCATCCAATCATCTTTATCATTATATCAATCACTTAGTGTAATACTGTTATGAATTTCAGTTTTAAAAAAGACAAGCAGCATTTAAATTTTCATTTAAACTAGATTCATGAAAAGTGTTAAATTTAAACTAGCAAGTTATTTTCTTTCTAAAACATCATTTACTTCACCATCCCTTTTGCCCAACAGTGTTTTTTTTTAATACAGAAAAGTGAATCCTTTGAAACTGTGGTATTGTGTACTGTGCTTCCATAAAGCATTTCTTACATCTTTGTTCTTATTTGTTCTGTTATGGTCTGCTACTCTGTCTTTCAATTTCTTCACAGTCTTTCCTATGTTAAAATAACAGTCACTGCCCTCAGAGCTTGACCCTCACCTTGAGGTGACAAACAAGACACAGGGATCTCACTCCTGGGGAATGAGTCTGTCAGTTGAACATCCATAGAAGAGACTTGATGTTCAAATTGGGAAAAGAAAGAAACAGAGAAAGCACTTATATTGAATTTTATGTTTTGTCAGCTTCCAAACAAACACTGATTTCTTAAAGTTTCAGGATGATTAACAATGGGATGCAGCCATGCCAATCCTTTCTTGAGAAATGGGAAAACATTTTTTGCAAATGCTTTACCTGATTGTAGTAAAACACATTTATCTTAATGCCACTATATCTCATGTACAGAGATTCAGTTTAGCTATGCATACACAATTACTTTTTGTACATAGTCAGCAATGGCACTTTTGTAGAAGAACTTCATGAGAATCCAGACATTCTGATTATAGACAGCATATCATTTGGTCATGTGCATTTCTGCAACCCTTAATTTTTGCTCTGTATCCTAATGGAATACCTTTTATGCTACATGTTTATTTTCTGTCAATAATAGGCCTCATAACTTGGATGGAATTAGAAAAGTAATTAGGTTTACTTTAGTATTACAAGCATAGCATGTGCCAGCACTTGTGAAACCTGCAATTTATTTCAGTAGTAAAAATCAAACTTTCTTTATTGCTGTTGAAATACATTTTGGATTTCACAAGTACCAACATATGCTGTGCTATGGATTGTATTTTACTGAGCACTGCAATGCCTGGGTTCTATGCATTGTATTCTGTGGATGTCTTACTTTAATATTAACCAGGAAAATGCAATGTGTACATCCAAAAAATGTGTCAGCTTCTCATAGTATTATATTAGACTTTAAGTCTTTTAAGGAAGACTATCAAACAGAAATACAAAAGTCATTTAAATCTAAAATAGTCTTCCTTCAACAGTGTTATCATAAACTTGAAACACATTAAAGAAGTTGCCATTAACCGCATGACTAGGGATGCTCTCTTGCATTTAAGCATAACCCTGGTGACGGTGAACATTTATCTTGCTGGTCTGTTTCTCTTGCAATACCACTCTCTGTAATTTTTTATTTGTTTGTAGCTTTTCAAGTAATGATCCCACCATTTATATAAGGATATGTTGACGGTTTGTCTTGCTGGCCTACTATAGTACAGGTCTCTGTAATACTGTATTCATTTTATTCATTATCTACAGATATATATTAAGCATATTCTTTTTCTTAATATGTTGGCTCATGCCCCTTCACTTCATTGCAAACAATCCCTCTTGCTTTATCCAGGCTGTCCAGAAAAACAAAAAGACAAAGGACTTGCTCTTGTCTATTTCGCACACAAACGCAGAGCAGATGACACTTTTTTGTCTGAGTCATAGGTTAACATTCTGTGACACTAATGTCACTCTAAGATTATTCAGTTACCATAACTGTTGTACATTACACTACAAACACCATAACTGTTGTACAATATACTACAAACAGCTGCAATGACTACAAAAGCTGGAGACATTTTTACCTGGGCACTATGGCATTAATATAATATGCAGCTTGTTCTTTATCTTGATGTCACTGTAGCTCTCTAAAGTTTGTGAAGGAATCAAAGTAATCTTGAATTAAATTTTATACTGTTGACAGCATAAAAAAACAAGTGCCTCTGTCTGATCATCTCCCTTTTTGAGTAGCTATCATAATGTGTGCTCCACCCACATTTTTTTCAGAGTCCATGGCTTACACAAGGATCCTTGATGGCATCTGCAGTCTTACTTAATGCATGCATTTGGGAACCCCTTGATCTACCCAACACTCTTTCTTAGAAAAGAAAAAGTAATTTCAAATATCTAGGCTGAAGCTAAGTAATCAAAAGGGTCATCATGTCCCAATCCAGTGAATTGCAGATCCATACACTTTCATAACTAACCAGAAATCTCAGAAAATGTTATATTAAGCTGTGGGATACAGAGGTCAAATTCTTCTGCATGGTGATTGAGAGAGGCTTACTTCCATTTTAATCAGGACAGCTACATTTTTTAACATGCTATTTGACTAAATAGTCTGTTACTGGACTGAGACTGGAAGATGGATACCATATCCTTAAGGTTCATCCCTTCATCTTCTTGTAGATCACACCGGCCCAGGACTACCTTGTTTACCCCATGTACTCTCATCATTTCCTCATGTATGAGAAGCTTCAGCTCCCACAGTCTTTCCTTATACCCCACCCTCCAGCCCTTTTTAAGTAAACATTGAAAACTAACTTGACTTCTGTTTTGCTGTAGCAGTACCAGATCTGTGCAGAATTGGCATTACCAGTCTTCTTTTCGAGTCAGTACCACTGAGGATACAACCTTGCATCAAATTGGTTTAGACTGACATTTTATCACATTTTGTCACGTATTTCATTTATCCAACCACTATTACCCAAAGGAATGTTCCTTGCTTTATATTCTTTATAATGGTTGCACTCAGCTGTTATTTCTCCTGAAAGGTGCTAAATCTCAGCTAAATACCTTGTACTTTCCAGCAATTAATGTCAGTCACCATTTCTCTATCTCATCTGCTAGTTTCCCAAGATCCTTTGCAAGCCTGCTGCTAGATTCCATGTAATCTCACCAATATTATTGTCATCAACAAAAAATTAGATTTTTGTCTGAGTGTATGTTACAATGTCTGACATAAGGACCTTGAGAAGCACTGGACAGAGGAATACCAGCATAGCTCACTTGATAAACACCACATTTTTTTCAGCCATACAACAATTGTTTGCCTCCATATTTTTTAGAGTCCCTGTATTACAACCCCCTACACCATGCCTATCAGTATCCACTGTGAATCTGACCAAAATACCATTCTGAAATATGAATATGCCACATCACATGGGTAACTCTGTGATATTCTGGTGCAGGCTGGCCAAAGAACCATATCACAAGACTAATATTATCCAGAAGGATGCATAGAAAGAACAGTAAAACAAGGTGTGTAAGCAGGAGTGACTCTTAACAATGCCATACGTTGCTGAAATGAACTACTGGATAATCCCACTGGCAATGACATGATCTCACAGCCAGGCTGTGCTTGGACTGTAAGTTTATACTGCAGTGAATTAAATAGAGAAGCGGGATGGTGCCTTGTAGAAGAAACACATAGATGAACTATAATCTGACAGGGGAACTGACAGATGATTAAACTTGAAATAGATTGTAAAAAGGTAAAGAAAATGGACCATTCGAATTTTACAGTAAGGATTGCCAGAGGTTTGCCACTTTGGTTAACCATCCAGAAATGAAACTTTATGTATTGAGGTGTTTGTCAAGAAACTGTCAATACCTACAGAGTAAAACTAAACACACAGATTCCTATTACTCTGAGATGCTAAAATTAAACATATTTCTTGTTAAACATTGATGTTTTCATGATCAAATAAAATATTTAAATCTCGACTACACATACAGACATATGTCTCTTTAGCTGTATTACACCCATATACCTTTATTAGGTTCCATGGATTTTAAAACATAGACATTTCATAACAAAAATCCCTTCAAATGCCAGTGACTCTACTAACAGCAGCTATTAAAAAAGAATTCAAAACTGTGATTTAACTTATGAAATTCTGTAATCAAGCAAAACTGTGATTTAACTTATGAAATTCTGTAATCAAGCAAAACTGTGATTGTGCAACTAAAAGCCACACCAGCAAGATTAGAATGTATTGTGAAATAGACTTCACAAATACTTTGCCTGCATTTTACCCAAAATGTATTCAAGCTCCTAAAGACATGCATTAGTTATTGTAAGTATATATTTCTAATTAGGGATGTCCCTGAAGTGCAGTTCCACTACTATAAGCAACTGATGACATCAATAAAAAGTTCACATTCACTTACTTAAACAGCATTAACAATGATATACAACTGAAGGAACTTGGCATTGCCATAAAAATAATTACAGGAACCTTTAATTACTTTTCATAGTCATTAATTTTCACATTAAGCCACTGATGACTGAAAAGTAATCAGCTATTCACGCAAGTCTTAAACCATTACTAGTACCTTTAAAAGATATTGCAGAGTCACATTGAACAGTCAAAATACTAATGTTATATGTTTAAGCCACCTAGGAATACAAATGCATCTAAAAAGTGAGAACAGTTAAGCATTTATTGATCGTGCAGGAACCCAAAATCAATACTCCTAAGATTATATAACACAAATTTCTTTTCTCAAAGCAGCACATTTTTGTTTTATATGATAAGAAGATAGGCACTATATTCACAGTAGACTAACCACATTTTTCCTTGCTCAGTAAATCACCCAACAGGAGTCCCAAAGCTGGCTTGCCTGGAAAAAAATGTTGAGCAAACTGCAGCAATGGAAATCAAAAATCTGTTTTATACAATTCAAGAAAATGACAGGGATTCAATTATTTGAAATGTTGGCTACTTCAAGAGATGTTGAAACCAAAATGAGCATATAAAATCCTTGGGGTGGGGTGGGAGTGGCTATAATTTGGAAGAGCTTGGCAGCAGCAATAAGGTACCATCAGTTATGCATGCAAAAGGATAGAGATGGTACTTTCCTTTTTATACTTTTCTCAAAGAAGTTATGACAGCCCTCAGAACAAAATGCAGACATTGTCATTCTCTGAAATGATCTGCAAATATGATAACACAAGTCATTGTCACTGGATAAATCATGTATTTAAATATCATTTTAATGCTGTGCACTCTCTGAACATAGCCACTGATTGCCTTATCATCTGGGTTATAAAGCTAATGTATTTAAGTACTTGTTTATTTTAATACACATTATACATGTGCAGACAGGCGGACAGACACAGATGCACACCCAGCTACCAACCCAACAGCCCACAAACACAGTCATTCATATTATGTCTTTCTCTCTAAATGTTGTACATGCGCATACACACTGACATACTCGTATACATACACAGACACACATGCACACATGCACACACACACACACACACACACACACACACACACACACACACACACACACACACACACACACACACACACATACACACACACACACACACACACACACACACACACACACACACACACACACACACACACACTAACACACACAAACACATGCACACACATGCACACACACACTCACACATACACACACACACACACACACACACACACACACACACACACACACACACACACACACACACACACACACACACACAAACCCACACAGATGCACTCACACACACACACACACACACACACACACACACACACACACACACACACACACACGCATGCACACACATGCATTATTTACAACATTGTTGATAACCAAGAAATAAGGCATTAGGTAGAAGAAAAAATAATTCTGACAATCTGACAATTAGAGCTATTTCTGCATCTACACTTAGAAAAAGTACAGACCTTGCTCAAACCACCTGTAATATTTTGCTGTTAAAGCAGCAGTTTCAGAACAGTACCGACACAAGGAAGACATTTTCTTCAGCATGCTAACAGCTCTCTAAAGCCTGCTGTCTAACCCTTCCTTACCTTTACACTAGTCCTGAAGGCACAATAACAAGCCAGAAACATTGCAGTATGCACCAAGCATATGGACAAGCCTTTGGATTCTTCTGAGATTATCACAAACCATGACATAGAAGGACAACAGCATACGCTATGAAAGCAAAAGCATCCAGTCTGTTTCTGTCTGTTTGAATCTGCATCGATTCCTCAATATTGTGAGTATAAAAAACCAGCCATGTCTGGAGAAAAGCTACGAACCTTGTTATTGCTGCAGTATCTGTGTAATACATGGCAGTGTTTCACTTAAATAAGAACTCTGACAACAGAAAATTAAGCTTTCATATTTTACTCTTTTGCATTTTAGTCAGTGGAAACTATGGGAAAGCAATAGATCAAAAAGGATGACTAATTTCGGTTTTAAGATGCAGTTTGTAATAGTGGGTAGGCATTTTTTGCAGTTACTGTTTTCACTCATTTTTGGAATGAGATGTCATGCATAACAAGAAAATAAAGTATATGTCCTGACTTTGAATGCTAGGTCTCACACTTACTATTACATTTTGATTACTAGGTTCAATAACTATTTCTAAAAACATAGTATACACATATGTAAAGCAACAGCTAGGCATAGAATTGATTTGCTACATTGTGTCTCAAAGGAAATAGAAGATTCTTACATAGTTTGGATTTTAGTAACAACCACAATGTTTTATATTTTACAAGAATACTGTACATTGTGCAAGAAGACAGACCGGTGTTAAAGCTTTCAGACAGTCATTTTTCTCAAGCACAACAGCATCACGTATTGTATCACAAGTGTTCCCATAAAGTATACCCTGTTAGAATAAGACACCAGCCTGCCAAAGCAAAAGACTGATTTTATTCAGCTATTATTTTTTTTTTTCTGAAAGGCTCAGTAAAGAAAATTAAATGGTGATTTGAATACCAAAGCATCTGCTAAAGGATAAATAATATCAGTTTCAGACTGTTACTAAACATTGCTGGTTTGCATTTATTTAATTGCTAAAGCAATAAGCTATAATGCTTATCACATGGAAATATGTAGATAGAAGGACAGTGGGAGAGAAGAGGATGACACAGCTGTAGAGACAAGATGCCCCTCTTCCCTGACAACCACATTCAAGAAGGTCATGTTGTGCAATCACAGAATCTAAAAAAAAAGATAAAAATATATTACAGTTCCTTGTGCATTTGCAAATATGCATCACTGTTTTATGGTGTTCATTATTGTCTGAAATTAATATCTTTAGTTTCTTTGGAGCGATGTATTAATTAATAATGACCTTATTGGTCTTGTGTACCGGGGGGGGGGGGGTCAAGCCTCTGCTTGTGCTTTAAGTTCATTTCTACCATCCTAGCATAACATCCTTAGTAACCCTGCCACTAATTACAAATAATTTGCAGAGAATCTAGTGTAGTCCATGAGTGGATAAGCACTTTAATTACTACATGACTGATAAGTACTTTGAATTACTACATTACAATTTTCTAGTTATTTATCAGTACTAGTGTTATACTCTAAATCATTTTAGAGTGCTGTATTTTACCACTATTTTTAAAACTGTATTGTTCTGTACTCCTGTTTTCTGGCAGCATCTACTAGTCAGGATTACGGGTGAATTTGGCCATTTCATGCACTGTAGGCAGTTTTGGTCTTTAAGTTGCTTATTCTTGCACTTGAAGTACATCTTGTGGTTTAAGAGTCTGGAAAGGGTAGTGCTGCTCTCTGGTGGCAGTGGAGTGCATCCTGATCACATTATGTGCTGTAAATCACTTACAAAACCTTCTCTTGTGATAGTTGTCATTAGCCATGGGTCCATTTTAGTTATTTACTGGTTGTTGTGAGCTTCTATAAAGGCATTGCATTTGCGTGAAGCTTGGCTCCATGTAGCATGTTTTACCAGTGCCCTTTATAGACACAGGCACCTAGAGTTGATATTTTCCATAAAAACTAACCTGCAGACTTTCCTTTTTACTCCATTATGCAAAGAGCAACTACTTTGTGCAAGAACAAGAACAGCTTCACATGCTTTGGAATAGATACTCCCGTTACTACTCCTGCAAGAACAAGAACAACTCCACATGCATTGGAGTAGATACTCCCGTTACTACTCCTGCAAGAACAAGAACAACTCCACATGCATTGGAGTAGATACTCCCATTACTACTCCTGCAAGAACAAGAACAACTCCACATGCATTGGAGTAGATACTCCCATTACTACTCCTGCAAGAACAAGAACAACTCCACATGCATTGGAGTAGATACTCCCATTACTACTCCTGCAAGAACAAGAACAACTCCACATGCATTGGAGTAGATACTCCCATTACTGCTCCTGCAAAAACAACTACTTCTGCAACAACTTAATGATTACCTAAAAAATGCCAGAAACCATAAGGATGAACTTTTCTGCTGTCTCCTCAACCAGCTTGGTAGGTATGGGTGTCCTGAGGCAATGTAGCAGTTGCCTTAGGTAAACCAACAACCAGCTTATTTTCAAACAAACTGATAGGTATGTAAGAAATGCTTTTACACACAATTTCATTGGAGGCAAAGCTTTCATATACAAGAGCTCATAATACCACCCAGGTTGTCAGAAGTGCATGCTCTATACCCACTGCAACAGTATGAGTTAGACCCACATATGCTGAGGCAGTTAAACATAATCTTCCTAAAGCCCAGAGATCGCCCAGACATTGGATCTACAAGACATTTGCAGCCCCGAAAGCACTCCACCAAAACAACACCCATCACAACATGTATAGCCACATCCCATGGAGCTCAAATTCGATGGTAAGTTGATTGGTGTGGGTCCAATTACAGAGAAGATAAAGTTGGTTTGTAAGTTTTCTTGTAATTTGTTGACATTTTTTGCTAGACACTAGCAGTAAAATATCATCTGCAAACATAACTTAATTGAGATCAAACATTATATTGCTAATAAATAAGGAGAACAGTAACAGGCCAAGTACTAACCCATGTGGTACTCCTGTATTATGAGTACCTGATTCTGATTATGAGTTATTGGCAAAGACCTGAAAAGTTCTATTTTCAAGATAGCGTTTAACAATTGTACTGTGTTTTGTCTAAAACTGAGCCTAAAGACTTGAAGTTGCAAACTGTGGTTAACAGTTTCAAATGCTCTTATCATGTCAGTAAAGAGCCCACCTGTGAGAACACTGTTATTCATACTGAAATATATAGAATATGTAAGAGTATATAAGGAACTATTAGTAATGAAACAATTACAAAACCCATGCTGCTGGTCACAAAGTAGACTGCAGCTGTTTGTACAGAGTAATATTTACTTGCAGAGTATTTTTCCAGTACTTTTGCTATCAGGAACAAGTTTAAGATAGATCTCTACTCATTACATTCTGTAGTGGCTAAACTTTTAGGTAGCAGAATAGTGAGACAATTCCCAAAAAGTCAAGGGGACCTGGCTAATTGTTAGGGAGAGGTTGCAGATGTCTATAAGGGAGTTTGCTATAAAGGCTGCAGCCATTTAAAACAAATCTGGGTGTAAGGGACAGAATTTGTCATCTTGGTATGTTTCAGAAGAAACAAAGTCTATTATAAAGAGTGGTACTCTTGAAAAACTAAAAAAAAGTTTTAAAGTATGTCAACACCTTAAAAATTTCCGATACTTACCAGTCCATCTGGTGTATTCTTGCCTCACCCCTTCCATCCATAGATGGAGATCTCACAGATCATCTTACTGATGACTGTACTGCCCACTAGAATGCGAGGATGCAGGCCACCCTGATCATCTGCTCCGCCAGGTCATACCAGGCATCAACCTTCTGGGATGAACCTGCATATGGACTCAGCAACTGCTCCTTGAACTGGCTGTGCGGAGGAGGTAAAACGATATCTTAAAACATAAGGCAGACACTTAGTAGGGCACAATTATCAGCAGTCGTTAACATGATTATAAAGCAAACTAGTATGGATGCCTGTGATTCACACTTTATATTGGACTTTAAATTATGTGTGGTATACACAGTATGGCAATGGTATGCAAACAAACTTACTTATGCCTAATTTTGCTAATGTACCTGTTTGAAACATAATGATTCATAGACACGGGCAAAATCTTTCCTGATTGGAATAGAATGATGCAAGCTTGTATAAATCTGCTACCTTTATAGCCAATCTACCAAATTAGTAGCTAATATGTGCAGTGTGAAAGCAGCAGGAGCAGTATTACAACTACATAGCTGTAGTAAGCTTTCCTGAAACCTGTGCCTGAGCAGCAGGAACAGTATTACAACTACATAGCTGTAGTAAGCTTTCCTGAAACCTGTGCCTGAGCAGCAGGAACAGTATTACAACTACATACCTGCAGTAAGCTTTCCTGAAACCTGTACCTGAGCAGCAGGAACAGTATTACAACTACATACCTGTAGTAAGCTTTCCTGAAACCTGTGCCTGAGCAGCAGGAACAGTATTACAACTACATACCTGTAGTAAGCTTTCCTGTAACCTGTGCCTGAGCAGCAGGAACAGTATTACAACTACATACCTGTAGTAAGCTTTCCTGAAACCTGTGCCTGAGCAGCAGGAACAGTATTACAACTACATACCTGTAGTAAGCTTTCCTGAAACCTGTGCCTGAGCAGCAGGAACAGTATTACAACTACATATCTGTAGTAAGCTTTCCTGAAACCTGTGCCTGAGCAGCAGGAACAGTATTACAACTACATACCTGTAGTAAGCTTTCCTGAAACCTGTGCCAGAGCAGCAGGAACAGTATTACAACTACATACCTGTAGTAAGCTTTCCTGAAACCTGTGCCATCTGAGAAGGAGCATCATACAACACCAGGTCTGCCTGCATGTCAGTAGTCCCATATATTCATGTGAATAAAGTACCATCATATGCACTCTGGCCCCATGAATTGTACCAGTTCATGAGACAGGGTGATCACAGATGTTTATGGGATAATATGAGGGACTTTATTATTTGCAAAATCTGTGCCATGGCCATGAATAATCACACCTATGGCACTGCTGGTTGTGGATAATTACACAACACAACAATTTTAGAAATATGTCAGCAGATTAATATAGTAGCCCATAAAGAAAGCATACAGCACAGTAGATAACAGGTCTTTATTTTAAAGAGTGGACACCTACCACTGCAAAACTCACAGGTGATGAGTCCTTCTTAAATTATGACATAAGTGTCATTCTTTGCCAAGGGGACGCATGTTCTGGACGTGTTTGAAGTACAAGAGTCTCCCAACAAGAACAGCCAGGTCAACAGTCATAATATATATATATGTCTTATAGCAAGTCTGTACAGGCTGACTTTAGGGAGCATACATTAAACTCTGCATATGTTCCTGTTATCTGCATCAGGTATGCAGACACAGGGGAGCACTGGTGCAGGAATGTGCATCTTATTTTCCTGCATGTACCTAACATCCATTTTCATGTACTCCTCAAGGAGTCAAAAGTTGCAGAAGCACTTGTCATCAATTTGGTGCCTCTCATGTGCTTTAACAGAAATGATCAATACCATGGTGACAAGTAGAAAGGCTGGGCTCGGACAAAAGGCTGAAGGTAGCATCTGCACAAGGTCTGATGATGATGATGATGTCACCATATAGATAATAACACTGCCTGTCTCTCTTCTTAGTGGTCTTAATCCTATTATCTAGGGTGACAACATGGTCTTACCCACATTTGCTGTACAGGATGCACAGCACAGCGGCTTGCAATCACTAAAAGGGAGATTGCTCTGTGACTGACAGCACCACCATCATTCCCCATGAGGCTGCAACTGTGGACAAATGCACTGCATCAGACATGTGTATAATTATCATTTGGAAGCCTGAGAGTGGTTCTGTTCATCATCGAATCTCACAGCTAACCTTAGGTAGGTTCATAGGTTTACAGGTCTGTACTAAGCTATCAGCCCTAGGCCCTATGTAAGCCTAGCCAATGAGGTTCCCTGGCTTTCACCACCCATGGATGCTATTTACCTGTGCCCTTGTCTAGCAGGGTCACTGATGTGATTTCTGGGGTGAATTCCCTATTACCCATCCACTCATCAAGATTCTTCTTGAAAAGTGCTAATGACAAATCTGATTATCAAAGGAGAGGCTACTATCCACTAGAGTCCTGAGGTCTCTTATCATGCCTTCAGTGTTAAGTGGGCATCTGTCTATGTGGTAGCCCATGGGTACAGGGTTTTTATCAAAGGGGATGACAATGCATATTTTGGTATTGAGCTTGAGGCCATGGCTCTGACACCAGGCATCAGTCTCAGTGAGACCCCTTTGCAGGATGTCCACGTCATTTGGGGACTCAACTATGGCACCCAATTTGCAGTCATCTGCAAACTTGGTCAGCCACAGGCCCTCTGTGTTGGCCTGTACTTCAGAGACGTAGATCCCAAACAGGAGGGGATCCAAGACTGAACCCTGTGGTACTCCACTTGTCACAGGTTTGGAGTCAGATTTGAAGTCTGCAGTTTTTACAGTGTGGGTTCTGTCTGTGAGCCAGTTGGTGACCCATCTTATGATGTATGGATTGATGCCCAGCTTGGTGAGGTTATCTATGATACCAGAATGGGGGATGGTGTTGAAAGCCTTGGCGAGGTCAAGATAAGCTGCGTGGACTGCCTTACCCTTATCCACAACTTTGGTGACTGTTTCAAAAAAGTCGATCAGGTTCAGGAGACATGATCTGCCCTTTACAAATCCAAACTGGGTGGGGTCCAAAGTTTGGAGGTTACCAATATCCTTGTGTATGAGTTCCATGATAATATGCTCCATGGCCTTGCTGATCAGGATCATCAGGCTAATAGGGTGATAGTTCCCAGGGTCTGTGGCAGCTCCCCCTTTGTAGAGTGGTACAACTGTTGCCGTGCACCATACAGTTGGTACAAAGCCTGTCAAGAGGCTATAATTGAACATGGTGCTTAGGTGGGGGGGGGGGGCTAGTTCGTTCTGAAGTTCATGTAGAATGCAGCCAGGGATATTGTCCAGTCCCATGGATGCTGTATTCTTGGCTTTTGACAGCGCAGTTTTCACCTGTTCATTTGTGATTTCAGGGACACTGCATTCTTCTGGTATGGATATGGGCCATTTAGGAGGTGGGGGGGGGTAAATTTGGCACTAAACCTGTAAGCCAGGATGTTGGTAATATCAGTTGGTTCTGTGAATTTTGTGCCATTGTGCTGTAGCTCAGAGCAGATCTGGGTGTTGCCATTGAGATTCTTGACATAGCTGTAGAATGTTTTGTGGTTGTCCTTAGAGTCAGTGGCAATCTTATTTTCATAGTTTGCTTTGGAAGATTTTATGTGAGATCTCAGCTTCTTGCTGAGGCTGACCAGGGAGCTCCACCACTCTTGGGATTTTGTTCTCTTTTCCAACAGTTTCTTCCTTCTGTTGTAGAGTTTGTTAATAGCAGAGGACCACCAGATTGATTTCCTTTTTTAGAAGACTGCGTCTTGGTTCTATTAGGGATAGCACGATCCATGCACCCGTGTAGGTGCCTATAGAGTGCAGTTGTATAAGATTCAGCAGTGATAACTGTATTGTCCATCTGCATGGGTGTTGTGAAATTGCCCACTTCTGCCTTAAGCAGCATGAAGTTGACTTTGGAGAAGTTTTTTACTGTGGTTTCCTTAGTGGGGGGTGGGGACGGGATGTGGATATCGAGGGTGATTAGTTTATGGTCAGATCTGACTAACGAGGATTTGACTTCAGGTGTGGAGCACCTGTCACTCATGTTAGTAATTACTAGGTCTAGGATATTTTTGCCCTTGGTAGGGGTGTGGACAAGTTGATCCTGGGCATTGGAGTTTATGAATTCTAGGAAGCATTGAGGAAGGGAGTTAGTACAAGCGTAGTTTTCCCAGTTAATGGTGGGGTAGTTGAAATCTCCCAATATTAGGGTGTTTGGTTGGACCCTGATATTCTCTGCTATATCAAAAAAAGAGGAGTGGGAATCCTGGGGCATGGTGGGAGATCTGTAGCAAGCCACAATATGGATTGCAGCTTTTTACAGAGTTAGTTGCACTTGTATAATTTCAGATGAATTATGTTGGGCAACTAGCCTAGAGGTGTAGTTGTCCTTAATGAATATGAATACACCTCCGCCCTTGGTGTTCCGGTCCTGGTTTGATGGCTGAAAGGTATGGTGTGAGTTATATCCTGGTAATGCAGGGGTGCTCTCTGGAGCCTTGAACCAGGTTTCAGTCACTGCACAGATATCGATAGCATATCTACTTAAAATGGAGACTATCTCCATATGGCATCAATCCATGGATGTACAGGGTTATAATATGGGCATAGTCAGTAAGTACTTATGCTGGCTTGGAGATAATTGGCAGGGATCATGGACTCCGTGAGTATGTCACTCAGCAGTGCCAGTGCCACTAGGTGGTAATGGAGTCCAGAGATGATAGGTCTAATGAGGACTATGGTAGAACATGTTGCTACCAGGTTCAGCACATCCATATTCATTTGAGGATAGCAAGTGTCATCATCAATGTTCAACCAATAAGTGTTGGCTGTGGCTGGGGCCATGTCCACACTTGGGTGGATGCATAGGAAAAATGTTGCAGCAAACAGTCCCTTAACCTACATCAGGGCAGCCACAATGAAGAGGTGTCAGTGGTAAAGTTTCTCATCAGTGATTCACTGTCTAATCATGGACACCATTAGTGTCACATCAATGTCCTTGAGGCTTTTAGTCATGATACATCCTGTCAAAAGAGTGGATATAGTGGATGGACACATAGTAGCCCCCTCCATCCATTCCACAACAGAATGTGTAATAACACTGAAAGCACACCACCATTTAACCTTTATCTCTGTCTCCATTATCCACTGCCCCTTCATATCCTCGGTAATGTGGACTGTCGTATGTCCTTGTGTTCTTAGGCACCTGTGTAAATAGTGATGGCTGTGACCTATACTGCACTTTCTCCTGTGTGGTATAAGCAGAGATGTCTGATGCAGATTGTGACTCGAATACAAATTGCCCATCTTAGCCTTCAGGTAACACTGTATGCATAATTTTCTTGAGTGGTGCAGCAGCGTCACTGTATACATGTGATGTCACATAGAGGTAGAGTAGATGTTGCTTTGCCTGCAATGTCAAATATTACACATGACACTCTATGGGGAAAATATTACAGCTGATGTTCAGTTTTTTGTATCAATGCAATTGCTGTTTCTTGATTTTGCACTGGTTACTGAAACAAAGCCTGTAATTGTGAATGCCATAAACAGTTTACAGGCTGTGGTACAGGAGCAAACTGCACTGCTCCCACAGACTTGAATAAGTAGTGGAATGAGGCTTTGAGCAGGCATGCACTTGCTCCCCTATATCTGTGGTTTATTCTTGAGGTATTATTTTGTTTTTTTGGCCATATTTTGTGGGATCCATATTGGTATCTTCCTGTAACAAAGTGGATGGAGACATACTGGGTGGATGCAAGACATACATACATATTGTCTTTCACTCTAGAATATGGATGCACCAGTGCTTCTGCATTTATAAGTGGTGACTCTGTGCTGTGAATATGTGTAGGAAGCAGCAATGTTGATGACATGATTCACATATGTGGGAATCATGGACACTGCCAAGGTGCTGTCCAGACCTGCAGGTTATGATACCTTGCACATTCTACACTACATGGCATATGATGGAATGACAGCCTTTGCTGCTGATGTACGGCTGTCTATGGACATCAACTCTGACTCTTCTAGTGCTTTGTGCAATCTATGAATCCCGTCAATACAGTTGCATTTACAATGTCAACAAGGCCATGCATGATAGTTGCTCTCTTTCTTGTATGCTTGTGGAACAGATGTGCTCATCTGCATGTGTCAGCAATTTTTAAAGGAACACCATAAGTATTCTATTGACTGATGCCTGGAAGAAAGCCAGAACTACCCTTATTTGTTTCTAGAAAGTTCCTGTAGCTAGAATGGTAAGAACTGGAAATGCTTTGGTATCCACTGCTGTATGAAGGTGATGTTTTCCTATATATCCAATATAACATAACCCATATAACAAAAATATTCCCTTTACGTAAATCTTAAAATTTCTGTACTGAATTATGTCTTTTCATTTTTGTAACACTGTGACAAGCCAATTGCAAATATCATGGAGCTTATCTGTAAATGTTTAATTAACTATGAGCTATGTCCTTTTGTAGTGTGAAATGTAACTTACAATTATTGTGGAGGTTTTCTCCCCGGGACTCCACTGAAAACAAGCTCTTCTTGGCCCAGTGGACTTCTCCAGTTATCAAACTTAAATAAATAAATAAATATCCATTAGGTAGGACACACACTCCTTGAGTTGCCGGTCCATTAGCTTGATGCTCTGTGTCAAAGGCATAACTACAGCAGAGTGAAAGGAATGTTGGTACTGTATTTGTGGTCATGACTAAACAACTAAAGTACTGAAGCATTTCATGTGTGGCATTATAAGTCTAACAAGCCTCATTTTACATTTATGACAGCTAGCGGGATAAAATTTCAGTAGAAGAGTGTCATGATTTTCTTTCTTTCTTTATTTATTTTTTGCCTTTATCTTGGGCAGCAGACCTTATTTTACTCATTAACATAGAATTCAGGGGGGTTGTAGATTGAGGAGCAGTACTGGGTACCAGAGAAGATAGCTATGGCTGTGCTTTTGGCTAATGCAGCTGCAGCTGTTTTATATCTTAATAGCTTATATGGGTATGGTAATAGGGTACTGCTGATTTGTCTAGCTTGGGTTTCATTTTATTTGCTTTAGGCATGCACATGAATCTTTCAGTTTTTACTGCATTATTTGCAGAAAATAAGGTGCCGCAATGGGAAGAATTTATGTTCCCATGTATAAATGAATCATCATCATTATTAGAACAGATGTACAAATCCATCCAATTTATGTGCTCCCTTAAATAGATTCATGGGTTCATAGTTAAGTACTAGGCTAACTGCCCTTATAGCCATTTTAAGCGTAGTCAATGTCCCTTTCAAAGGTGAGAATCAACCCCTGTACCTGGTATTGTTGAGGCAAAAACCTTAGCCATCATCCCAAATCCACAACCCCTTTATCTCAATTCCCCTACCCCTGGCTCTTCATAATAAGCCAGACAATTATAAAGAAAAATGGTACCCTGTAATGGCAGTCTGAACAATTCGATACCAGTGCCAGCAGCGTGTCACTATTTGGCAATAAATACCCTCTCACCCATTAATAACTAAGTAAGCAATGGACTAGACACATGTTTTTAAATATTAATTAAAAAAAACATACTTGCATTAAAATAATGTGTTCACCAATACAATTAACAGTAAAATCCATGAAGTAATGTTCATTTATACAGAGAAAATAAAAAAAATATTTGAATAAATAGATTACAAGAAATAAAAACATTTGTCTGCAGATAAACCTTTTCCTAACTATTTCTTTAAAAAAATAATCACTGCACCATAAACTTTACTAGTTGGATTTCCAGAAGATATCCCAGCAGGAAAATATGTGCAAAGAAATAAAAAACAACTGATAGGGTTATATACTCCAAGTTCCATGGAGGTCTTTCCCTAACTGTCTTCTTCATTCACTACTTGTCTTATGACTCCACAATACAGAAATCACAGATGTAAATAAACAGAGTTTTGCTTTTACCTGCTAATGAACTTGCTTTCCAGCTCTTGTCTGGCTATCTCTTTAGATTGGATTCAAGTTGGGTATTTATAACTTTTAGCATCCTGACATAGGGATACTCAACAGATCTTATAGTTATAGGGCAGAACAGTTGCAGCTTCTGTGTCTTATATCTAGAGACTGTTTTTTTCTGTAATGGTTAGAAGAGTCAGGAATAGAACATGTGAAGTATCCAGACTCTTTTTTTTTTTTTTTTGCTTATTGAAAGTGATACTTACTTTGAAGGTGGTTATGTAACATGACATGCAAATTACTATACCTTTCTCATTATTTACATATGTGGTGGTGTGAGTTGCATTGCTTGATCATATACAATTTATCTTTATGCTGTACTCAGTATGTTACATAATAATCAAACTTTTGTATACTTTCAATGAACATTTTAAATAAATGACAGATTTGCTCTGAGTTACAGCACAAAGGCACGAAAATTACAGAACCAACTGATATTGCCAACATCCTGGCAGATCAGTTCAGTGCTAACTTTACCCCCCTCTCACCCCCTAAAGGGCCCATATCTATACAGGAAGAATGCAGAGTCCCCATAATCACAACTATGCAGGTAAAAGCTGCACTCTCTAAAGCCAAAAACACAGCATCCATGGGACCGGACAACATCCCAGGCTGCGTTTTACACAAACTTCAGAATGAACTGGCTCCCCACTTAAGCACCATGTTCAATAACAGCCTCACATCAGGCTTTGTGCCCACTGAATGGTGCACAGCAACAGTTATCCCACTCCACAAAGGGGGAGCCACCACTGATCCCGGGAAATATCGACCTATTAGCCTGACAAGCCTGGTCTGCAAGGCCATGGAACGTATCATCACGGAACTCATAAACAAAGACATTGGCAACCCCCAAACTATGGATCCCACACAGTTCAGGTTTGTGAAAGGCAGATCATGCCTCCTGAACCTGATTGACTTCTTTGAGGCAGCCACCAAAGCTGTGGATGAGGGTAAGGTGGTTCACACAGCCTATCTTGACCTCGTCAAGGCTTTCAACACCATTCCCCATTCTGGAATTATAGCTAAATTCACTAAACTAGGTATAAATCCCTACGTCACAAGATGGGTTGCCAACTAGGTCACTGACAGAACCCCCACTAAAAGTTGCAGACTCCAAATCTGACCTCAAAGCAGTGACAAGTGGAGTACCATAGGGTTCTGTCCTGGGACCTCTCCTGTTTGGTATCTACTTCTCTGAAGTACAGGTTAACACAGAAGGCCTCTGGTTAATGAAGTTTGCAGATGACTGCAAACTGGGAGCCATAGTCAAGTCCCCAAATGATGTGGCCATCCTACAGAAGGGCCTCACAGAGACAGATGCCTGGTGTCAGAGGCATGGCCTCAAGCTCAATGCCAAAAAGTGCAGTGTCATCCCCTTTGGTAAAAACTCTGTAACCATGAACTATCACATAGGCATATATCTACTTAACACTGAATGCGTGATAAGATACCTTGGGACCCAGGTGGACAGTAGTCTCTCCTTTGATAGTCACATCACCACAGTAGTCAGGAAGTCCTTCTACATGGCACACCTCATCATAAAAGGGTTTTCATTCAGGAAAAAGGAGGTCATTGTTCCCCACTACTCATCACTCATTAGACCCATTATAGAGTACAATGCCCCTTTTGGAATGTGCTTCACAAGACATCTGCAGCAGCTGTAAAGGCCACAGAAGTACCTCACAAAGAGGATTACTGGCCTCAAACAAATACCTTACACTGACCACCTCAAAAAACTCCAGCTTTACTCTGTAGCATATCGCCTACTCTGAGGTGATCTCTGCCTAACATTTAAAGCTATGTCAAACCCAGAGCTGTTGGACATGCTACACCTAAAGAAATCTCAATCCCTCTGAGCTACATGCTCTAGGGACCTAAACCTTGTCACCACAATAAACAGGACATGCTGGAGGGATAGATTCCTGTCTCAGAGACTTCCTATACTCTGGAACAAGCTACCCATCTATGTCAAGCAAAGTTCTTCATTAGCACTCTTCAAGAAAAATCTTGATGAGTAGATGGGAAATAGGAAATACACCCCGGGGATCACCTCTGTGTCTCTGCTGGACAGTGGCACAAGAAAAACTTACTTGGGTGGTGTAAGCTATGGTGCCTTGCTGGCTAGGCTTACGTAGGCCCTTGGGCCAATAGCCTAGTACCTACCTATGAACCTATGACATTTTCTTTGGAATGAACTCTCCATATAACATGTCTGGATTTTTTAAAGGAGTTCTATATCTGGAAAATGAATCAATGTTATTTACACTGGAGATCTCATCTTCCTTTTGTGGCAGTTTTTACTGCCTAACAACTTTACATAGAGATTCAGTATGAGGACTTGGTGTCTTCAAAACCTGACAATCAGAAATGTGGCCATTCTCATGATCTCTTTTTTATTTCAATAGCAGATAATGGAATAGTGGTGAAATGGCTTGCTTCCTTACTTTTGCATATTGGACCATTGTTGGGTATGATAAAATCAGCTAGTTCTCTACTCAAAAATATAGACTTCTATGAGCTAATTACATGAACTCATTGTGTTTATCATCATTACTTCTGTGAACACAAAACAATACTCTATAAATATGAAATGCACAGCTTATTTGAATGGAGACAAACCATTGTCCATTCATCTCCATGAATGCTCTGTTACTAGGCATTCTAGCATATGTTCCTTTAGATTTTTAATATCAGTTGCTTCAGGCATGGAACAACTCTGTGATACTTGTTTTATATGATTTGATATTCCTAACCAATACATTTATTCTCTTTCTCATTTCTTATTCTTTACTATTTCCAATTATGATTCATGTAACTCTGCAAGGATTTGTCTTTTCATTTGATTGAGAGCATCAAGCACAGAATGCAATCTTTCTTCACTAAAAAAAATTCCCTTACTGAGAATTGTCACTCAGGATATGCTTGCATTGTAGCATCTTTCAGTAACTGCTTTTCCATTGCAGTGCCCATGCATTTCTGAAATTCTTTTATTTTTTTTCTGTCACCGGCAATAGCAGTATTACCAAAGAATATTTATTTTTACTGACAACTTCTCTGGTAAATAAGCTCTACTCAGCATACCTGTGTAATTCCTTGCCTGGTATGCATTTTACTTTCTTATCATATTTATGGATTAAGTAACATATTCTGCAAATTCAGAAGTACCCTGTACAAATACCTCATGAATATACTTTGCAACGGCTGGTGGTATGACATCTGTCTTACTTTCAGAACTTTTCACATCCATCCACTACTGGTAACAGTTCATTTTTTTGCCACCAAAACTGTTTTTTATATCTGTACATACTTTTTATATACAAGCAATGGGCTATTCTCATGAGGAATCACAGGTCCTACACTAGTTTTAACTGGCAACTGACTGCAGCATAACTGGCTTATTCACATTTTAACACTTTAATGTTGGAGCATTTGTAATATTTCTTGTGCATTACAAAAATATTTTTTGCATACCTCTTTTTCCATTCTGAGGCTACATCTTCTTCTGATAGCTTTCTGAAATGCATAATCATCCTCAAAGTTACCTATTCAAAAATGTCATAATTTTGTGAAGCCTGCATAATATCTGTCTATCTGTTTGTCTTCTTTCTGTCTTCTAGTCCTAGCATATGCATAGCTGCCATGACTTGCTCTACAGTAGATTTTGATTCAAGGGAGGAAAGACCATGATTCAGTTACCTGTGGTTTAGCACTCTTATTTTATTTTTACATATACATCACCTGAAATTAGACTCTCTGTTCATCAGCTGTGTCACTCTATTAAGAATAAAAACATGGCCGGTAATATAAATAATTTCAGACATGAAATGGTTACAGAATATTTTGTTACATGGAAGAGGTTAGACAAGGTATACCATTATGAAATGTTCTTTTGCAGACTTGCCAATCCAAATTCTAACATTTTGCTGAATTCAAGTTTGCAATTATATTCACACACGGTAAACTATCCTGATTTCAGTATGCCACAGACCAAATGCCTGCTGAACATAGCAATATAAAAATATCTATTTTGCTGAAATATATTTGATTTTAATATACAGTGAGTTTAGCTCATTACAATATTATTCATTTCAGACTGTGGCAAACCCATGACCCCTTTACATAATGAAATTCCTTTCCATTTAGTATACTCTTATGATTGCCTTGCCCTTTTTAGACGTGCAAGACAACACAATTTCTTTTAATTTGTATTTCCCTTTTCATTTGTTAACTGGGCAAGCCCACTATAAATAAGTTCCTATTTTTCAGGTAATGATTCCAGGGCACTGGACAAGAAATCTACACAGTGATTATGAAGATTAGCAAAGTAACCATTTGAATGTGGGATGCTTATGAGATGAGTACAAAGCTATCTTGCAAAAAATATTTTTTGCATGATAGCTTATGTGATTTTTTTTCTTTGTAAAGGCCTATACTAACTACTGAAAATGATTTTGGAAAATTATAGGAAATCCATACATGTTATTTTACATGGGGCTATGACAAATTGAAATATTTGAAAATGGGGAAATACAAACAATTTTTCTCTTTAATATATGTTAAATAAAAAGGGGGTATTATATTGTTCCTATCCTTTTTAACCTCACTTTGAAGAAATCTATGACTTTTATAGCAGTAGCTTAAATGAATATTTTTTTAGGAAACATTTTGCTTTGAAGATTTTTGAATTCTATTAAAGGAAAGAGGAAACAGACAAGGCTGACCATGTATGTGAATCACTTCTATAAGTTTCTCATAATTCTGATAAAAAGGCAGAATTTATAAAGGTTTGAGATAGTGAGACAGTTAGAGGTCTTTACCTGGCAGTTCATGTGCAGTATGATGTAATGAAGCTGAATCAGGGATGCTATTTTCAGAAATCTCATTAGAGATAGTCTGCGTACAGCAGCTTTTTGAACAAATGTTTCAGTACTGTAAAAATATGGAGTCTATATTAAAAACATGAACCTTTTCTTACCCAAATACATAAATGCTTACACATATTCCGTGAACTGCAAATACACTGAACCCCCTAAACCGCGAAATTCAAAAACTTGAAATGTCATAGTTGTCTCATCCCACCGTCCGCTACATACTACCTACACAAACAATCTAAATAAACCACATACATACACTAACCAAAACCCTACTTCTAACCCTAAACTAAACCCTACCTCTAACCCTACACTAAATCTTGCATATGCCACCATGTATGCACTTAACTTAACCTGCACCCTAACTCTAAGGTCCGTAACTATCGCACACTTACCTTACGGAGCTATACCGCAGAAGGGCCAACCATGACGATTTGATGTTTCGGATTTCGCGCTTCAGGACGATCGATGTTTTCATGGTTCGATGAAGATGTGTCGGCGTTTAGGTATTCGAGTAAGTAAATGTTTGTTCTTTTAATATAGACCCAAAATAAGGACATTAACTCATTCAAAACTGAAAAACTCCACACCAGCATAAACAAATACTACTTAAAAAAAACACTGACTGGTATACCACAAAAACTCTTTTACTGAAAAAAATACATACAAATGTTAAGCTCTTTCATGTATTACATATTAACCTTCATCAGAACTCCATATGCCATACAATTCCACCATTTTGAAATGTAATCATTACATAATTAACCAATCAGAAACAGGATCTCATAAATATTCATAAATAGTTTACAAAAAAATAACTCAGCCATAAAGCTTTGTTAACACAAACTGCTATCAGTTTTCTCTAACTACCAAAATGTATAATAAAAGGTATGCAACAATAAAAAATAGTAAAATGTTGATAAATATAATTTATATTTCTCTCCTTTAATGTCCCATCTGTACACACCTTTGCTGAAATACCTTATAGCTGGATGCTATTTGGGACAACCTCACACATTTTCCTTTTACTAGATTGCATTTTTGCCAAAAATGGTGTGCACTAATAAAGTGTGAAGGACTGTTAGAAAAATATTAGAGATAAATGTTCGCAAACTAAAGTCCTTACTCAAAGTAAAATCTAAATAATTAATCTTTTTTAAATCATAATTAACATAAAACATTAAAAATTCTACCATACTATTTATGCAATCAAAAAATTCCTGCAGCTTCTCAATTTCCCCTATTCCACAAAAATCAGTGTATCATCTAAAAGTCTAAAATAAGAAGTAACAGACTTAAAATATTCCTGATTTATTACAAAATTGGTCTCCCAGTGCCACACTATATTACTCCCATTGTTACTCCCCTGTTCTGCTTATTATAACCACCTTCAAAAATAAACACATTTGCTAGTAATTACTATTTCTCTTAACGTAATGATAAATTCAGTTTTCTCCTGATTAGAATTTGTTCCCAAATATAGTGCTTCACAAAACAAATCAAGTCCTTGTAAATTGGAATTACTAAAAATAAGTCCTTGACATCTACTGTTGCAAATATAATATGTTCCTTGAAAGGAACATTAAGCAAGTCACTTAAACAATGCCGTGAATCCTTAAGGATGTGTCCTTGATTATTAAGAAGCCCTTTTAACAGTTTATAAAGGTAACCATTTGAAATGTTGGGACCGACAACAGTGAGTCCCAAAATGTGGACAACAAATGGCTGAAAGAATGGACCTATATATACTAAGTCCGAGATCTCATTTTTCATATTCCCTTTTCCTCCAAGGTATGGTGATCTCAAGGTTGGTATATATCAATTCAGGGAGTGCAAGGTTTGCCATCCAAAAATAATTTTTAAGTAGAAGGTGATTTTCAAGAGTCACTCTTGTCCAGGTTTTTGTTCTTTTTTTTCAGCTTTTCTGCACTCAACATTTTGATTGCAAACATTTCATTATTTTATTTTATTTTATTTGCCATTTGTTAGCCAGGAAAGTCTGACTGTGCCAAAAAAAGAGCACCTTTTCAGTGGAGACTCAGGGAAAAAAGCTCTACATTGCAACACTTTTCTCATCAAAGAGCAATTTAAAAACAAAATATAATATACAAAATTATAATATTCAAAAGGCAGGCTTGCAAAACAGAAAATAAATACATTATAAGAATAAGCAATATCATACAGTTTTACAGTAGAGTTACAAATATGGAAATGCGAAGGGGACAAAAGGAGCAAGTGACTGAATACAAGGTTTTAAATTAATAATTAGTTATAATACATTATAGGTATGTTAGATAGTCAAAAGATTTACAGTAAATATCAGACAGAATGATCTATTACATTATAATCAAACTTTTGTATACTTTCAATGAATATTTTAAATAAATGACAGTTTCTTTGGAATGAACACTCCATATAACATGTCTGGATTTTTTAAAGGAGTTCTATATCTGGAAAATGAATCAAGGTTATTTACACTGGAGTTCTCATCTTCCTTTTGTGGCAGTTTTTACTGCCTAGCAACTTTAGTAGAGAGAGAGGATTTAGAGGTAAGGGATGAAAGAGGATATATAGGTGAGGTTGGTGGGTAGCTGCAGCTCTGTGAAGGATGAGGAAGAGGTAGTGATAAAAAGATATATGAAGCAAAAGATGCACAGAAGAGGTAAGGAGAAGGTGGGGGGAAATTGAGGAGCAAACGGAGAGGGACAGGCATGTGGGAAATGTAAGTGGAGAAAGTATAGAGACAGGCAGTAGAAAAAATAGAATACATACAGAGTTGGTTACACCCGGAGTCATTTATCAACTAACTTAGCCAAATCTTCATCTTTGACACTATGGAAACTACAATAGGCCTTAATGGAGGGGTCTGTCATAAACGTGTGGACCTTTGGTATCCCAAAAATAGATGGAAATAAAGATTTTAAAACTATCATCATAGAAACAGTCATCTCATTTTTAGTTATAAAGTGGTAAAGTCGCATATCAATTTTAGAATAAACTGCAAAAACCTTATTTTTAGAACTTACTTCATAGTAAACATCATTATTTAAATATTGATACATTTTAGCACTATAATCTATATAGTTCATCACTACTACCCCACCCCCTTTGTCAGGTTTCATTACTCAAATAGATTTACTGTTAACCACTCTTTAGAGATGTTCAGCATACAGCAGCCCTTAGAACAAATATTTCAGTATTGTAACAGTAAGGACATTAACTCATGTATGAGAAATATAAAAATATAATAGAAAATTGACATTCATCAGGAAAACGTATTCTTAGGTGAACTCGGGTATTCATATGGTGGGATGGAGTGTGTGTGCGTGCGTCTGTGTGCGCTCACAATTTTAAAACAGTTCAACCACTGTCTTAGGTTTAGACTGTGCAGATGGATTACATTTCTGGAGAGATCACAAGTTGTAATACGTGGCCTATAAACAATTATGGCAAGTATTTCAATTTTCAGGTCAGAGGTATATAGAAAATCTAGAATATTTTTAGATACTGGTAGAAGCAGATCTAAATAAGCTGCAAGATACAGATCTATTGTGTGACATCTTATAGTTTCATAGATAGCTGCTAGGCATGTACTCTGGTAGACCATTAAAGAGCCTAGCCCAGAATCCCAACTGCACCAAAGCACTGCCTGGCTAACTGACTTGTTTAGGGTCACACAGTGGGTAAAAGAAGGCTCTGGGAATCAAACTCTATACCATAGGATGCAGCTCATAGTTTTAATCCTCTGTGTCAGCTGCCAGATAGTATATCTAAAGCGGCAAGCTAGTTAATAAAATAATACATAAGTAGGGAGATTAGCACATTTGTGGTTTCTACTACAAAGTTAGAGAATTGCAATTAGTTAGGAATGTTGCAGGAGTTTAATTATGTTGGTTGGTATGTTACCATGGTACATTAGATGCCAATGTAGGGTAACATAAGCATTTTAACTGTTGGCTGTGACAAAATTGGTTTGCTTTCTTTGTCAGGTACAATTTTCTGAGATCATGACCAAAGCCTTCCAAGGAGTACATAATGTAAATAGGTTCTCTTACCAATGGTCTTAAGATATTATGTATTTACATTAATATTTCCAAAATTACACTAAAAGCTATTGAAGGATTTCATCTTAAAGATTACATGATGGGCAACACAACTACACTGATACTTTCCCTCTGTATACTGCACCTAAAGCTATATTAAAGATCGCATTGCATTATGTGTTTATATTGTCATAATATTCATAGTTGTCTGACTATTACAAAAATCAACACAGCCAGAACACTGTAGCTTCAAATGGGCACAACATGCTGTTGAGAACATGGATGTAGCCCAAGGAGATGCTGAAATATTTTAAGCTGTTAAGAAAATGTTATAAAAATCAGTATTGCCTGTGTTATGTTGACTTATAAAATCCATTTAAAGATCTAGAACCTAAAAGGGCAACTAAAATCCCAGGCATTCATCAACTCAGATCATGGTAAAAGGGCCCTGCTCCCACAATGCAATATTTTGAGACACACAGAGAAATATTAGCTTTGATGAGAGAAGATCTCATTATCAGCTAATTTGCATGTCTCTGATTCTCAGTTACTACAGTGACATGCAGATCATTGTTGATCTGTATGATGTGATAGTTAACTTACAACCAGATAGCCATATTTGCCTGTAAGCTCTCCTATAAATCCCATCACTGTGTCACACTAAAAAAACTTCAGTGGCTTGAGTTCTCACAACTACTCCAATTTTCACAGCTACAAATTGCACATTCTCTTTTCTACAAACCTGAAAACTGCCTCTCCCTTTCTACCCTCCTATCCCTCTACTAACCTGCATAATCTCTCAGTAACACTGACCAAGCACTACTGAACACCTTCAAGTCCAACAAAACTATTGGCAGGTTGCTTTATAAATGCTCCATATCTCAAACCTGGAACAAACTCCCATCTAACATACAACATATCCAATCTTTGCTCCTTTTTAAAAAAGAACTGAAAAAAATACCTAGCCAACTCTCCCTCCTGCAACTGCCATCACCCCGCCTAATCTCCCACTAGCACACCAGAACTATTCCCTTCATACATTATATATGCTTACAATCCTGTGGATCTGTAACTACACCACTGTGCCCCCTGTTTTACTACTTATTTCCCTGGCCACCCCAACTCTTTCCTCCTAATTTCCTTCTCTCTACTCTGTCTTACCTTACCAGCTCTCCTTCCACTCCACCCACTGTAACTGCCACAACTGCCACTCTTTGCTGTTCTGTCTCTTTATTTCTTCACTCTTCTCTGCACTCCACTTACTGTTCTTCCATTTTGTTCTACCAGCTCAACCTCATTTTGTTGTTGTACATAGATAAAATGTATACTTTTAATGACTTCTACAAGGCATTAATGTTGTTACTCACATGTCTTTTTATCTTGCCCTTTTTAATATTCTTAAACTTGCAATGTAACTTGGTATGTTTATGATATATGAGTATTAATATGTTGACATCATCTTTTTTATCATGTGTTTGTGGAGCTTTGTCGATAGGTCAATGATTATCTACAAGGCCTTGATGTTGTTACTCACATGTCATTTTATCTTGCCCTTTTTTATGTTTACTTGCAATGTAACTTGGTTTTGTTATGATATATGTGTATTATTTTTTGGTATAATCATTTTTATCATGTGTTTGTGGAGCTTTTCTCCTCGGGGCTCCACTGAAAATGGCCCCCTAGCCCAGTGGACTAACCCAGTTAATAATGTCAAATAATTAAATAAATAAACTGATGTGGCCACATTGTGACCATAAGCATCCCCCCAGTCACTCTCCCACACACACAAGTACACATTCAGACAGAAACATACAAACATCCCCCTCCCCGCACACACACTCACACACACGCGCACACATACACACACACACACACACACACACACACACACACGCACACACGCACACACACACACACACACACACACACACACACACACACACACACTACAGTCCCCATACCTGTCCCTTAGTTCTCCCCATCACCCCTGTACAAGAATAAGTGCCACTGAGGCACAAAAATTTTCCAGTATTGCCCAGTGGCTAGTGCTTCCTCCATCCCACCCCATCCCTGTACTAGTGTAAGTGCAATTAAGGCACAAGTGTGGTACCCATCTTAGCTAGTTTTCTGCCTATTCCCTGATCTCAGTACTAGTTAAAATGTCTTTATGGCACAGCTATAGTTGCTCTGGTGGTTAGTGTTTCCTACCAACCACTGATTATTGTACATACTGCTGGTGGCAGTATGACACAAATGTAGTTACACTTGTGTCTAGTGGTTCCACCTATGCCCCCCCCCCCCCAGTCAATATTATTGCAATCAATATTGAATGCTAATAAATGAATATGCCCTTTTGGCTGTGTTCACTACCACAACATGGTGAGCCACAACATGGTGAGCCACATCATGATGAGCCACACCATGGTGAGCCTGATCATTCTGATCCATACATTTGAGCCATTTCCTAGCTCAACTGGCATTTAGATGCTCTCCTTGAGGTGGTTCAAGGAGAGAGAAAGGGAAAGAGAGAGCACATAGTTAATTATGTCTCTCCCCTGGATTATGGATCACTGCAACTTTATGAATTCCCTCCCCTCTGTAGTGTAAGATCTAAAACATAACAAAGGCAACCACTTTAAAATGCAGAACAGCTTGATATTTCTACTTTTTAGAAGCAGTTATGGTTCTGGATGTATGAACATTTTTTGAACTATGTGGATATAACCTTATTTTGTCAAAATCTCAAAATATAACCATTGGAAGTTTAAGCACAAACGTCCAAAACTCCAGAGAAAGTAATGAGTTAAATATTTTAAAGAAATCTATACCTGAAATATGCACTTGTTTAAGCAGAAAAAAACAGGTTTTCCTGTATCCAGCATGGAACTATATTTCTTTTTCAATAAATTATACTAAAATAATAATTTTTATGAGATATGTAACTTTTAAAAGTTGACTAATAGACTGCAGCCTTAGCTCAGGTACATCATCATTTCCAAATGCATACCAGTAGTCTTATTTTTTATCTACCCATTTGTGAAGGAAAACTCACCCCCACATTAAAAAATAAGCAAGCAAATAAATAAATAAGTAATGAAGCTAAGGAAACCAGAAACAATGCCCTCACTTTTATTATTCATGTTTCTTTTTCCATAATTAATCTTTATTGTCATATTATTTTCCATACATAATTAAGGACAAAAACAAAATTAAAAAAAAAAAAAAAACTACTAACTAATAGCACTAACAACCACACCAAACATATATACAATATTTACAAGAATGCTTCCATGTAAAACACTAACTTATACAAGAAAAACATAAGAATAGTTAAGAACACTGCAAGTAATAAACAGTTTAATTACAAAGTTCTCTTCAATTGTATAAATAATTCTTAAAACCTTCAAATTAAAAGTATTATGCTAGTATAATATTAAATACTTGTTCCCAAATTTTTGGGTTATTAATATTTTTATTATGCAGATTTAAAAGTAATTTGTGAGCTAATATATACCTTATTGCCAAAACTCTAAAGTTATCCCATGATGTTTTAGATGGGTCTAACCAATTAGTGGCTGTATAAAGCTTCATTAATAAAAAAATATTAATACATATAATACTTTGTGATCTAGGGAGGTCTTTCGGGGGAATATGCAAAATCATGAATTTCCATGACAACGTTGTACTTTGGTAACCCATCTTCTGAAGCTGAATCTTAAGGGAATTCCAAAGTTTGTATATACATTTACAGCTCCAGAACATATGAAGAAGATCAGCCGGTTGATTTTTACAATATGGACAAGTTGGAGAGTTTTTAGAGTTAAATTTATGCAGGCTAAGATGTGTATAATATGCATTATTCCATATCATCATCTGGGTATATATCAATTTTTGAAAGGAAGTAGATTTTATAGTCAAGTCAATTGCTTTTAACATATAACTTTTGTCTGTCAATGGGATTTTCTCTTCCCAATATTTTGACAACAAAACTTTATCATGAAATTTAAATTCTTTAATTAATTTATTTGTTGTTGTTATAAATTTAATGTCTTGTTGGAGAGCTTGCCACAAATCCGAGCATTTAATTATAATCTCATCTTCAGGTTTGAAGTTTTTAAAGTAACTTATAGAAAGTTCTCTAATTTGTCTCAAAATAACAAGATAGTTTTTAGGTAGGTTAAATTCTTGTCTTATTTGATTGGCCGAAAATTCAAGATATTTTTATATATCAATCAGAGTTAAATTAACTATTAATGGAAACTTTTTAAGATCAATTAACTGATTATTCAATCTCAAATTAGGATTCCTGTGAAAGGGTTGAAAGACCATCATATATTGAACCAGATCCAATGATTGAAATAAGTTTTGTAAAGATAATATATATATTTTAATGTGTTCAATAATCCCATATAATTTCAAAGTATCTTTGCCTAAAAAGGGTATTGCTTTAGGATTAATATTCAGCTTTAGAATATACTTATAATTCAGGACCACCCAAGTTGGTGTCCACTTGGTACTAGTTATATCATAGTTAGCAATTCTTAGAATTCTATTAGAGTTCACAATTAGATAATACATTTCAAAATTGGGTAGCTCCAGTCCTCCTCTATTTTTTGGGGTCATTAATTTATCATAAGATATCCTGTTTTTTTGGCTCCCAAATGAATTTAGCCAATTCTTTATGAATTTGTTTAAAAAATGTCTTCGGGATTATTAATTGGGCAGACCTAAAAATATATAGTAACCGTGGTAGTACATTCATTTTAATAATTGAAACCTTTGCTAATACTGGCAATCGTAAATTTTTCCACCTCCCAAAATCAGATACTATTTGGTCCCAAACTGTTTTAATGTTATTAATGTAGAAGTCTTTATTATCTGTAGAAAAACCAATACCCAAGTATTTAATACTTTCTTTAAATGTTACCTGTCCCACCAAAGGCAGTAACGAAAAAGGTTTAGGTGTTCTTAAAGGGAAGATGTTGTTTTTTTTCAAATTAATTCTAGAGTTAGAGACTTCTGAAAAGTCATTTACAGCCTTTAATAACTTTTCAGTATCTGAAATTGGGGATACAAAATAAATGTTGAGATCATCAGCAAAAGCTGCCATTAATATTTTGGTTCCATAAATTATTGGGGCATTATGATATACGTTCTGCTTAATATATAAGAATAAAGGTTCAAGATAAAGATTAAATAGTAAAGGGGACAAAGGGCAGCCCTGACGTGTTCCATTCTTGATCTGTATTTTTTAGAGAAACTTATATTAATGAACAGTGTAGTATAAGGATTACTATATAATATTTGTAACATTTGAACAAACTCATGGGATATATTAAAATAAGGTAAAAGATCAAACAAAAAATTTATATCAACCCTATCAAAGGCCTTCTGTGCATCAATTATAAGGGTATAACTATTAAGATTATTTTGTTTAGCATGAGCTATCATAGTATGAAGTGTAAGTGTATTATCACTAGTTTGTCTAGCTGCCATAAATCCAGTCTGTTCCTTAGATATTATATGTCATGATTTTTTTTAGTCTAGATGCTATAATAGAGGTTAAAATTTTCATGTCTACATTTATTAATGATATAGGTCTATAATTATCAGGGTTTTGGGAATCCGAATTAACTTTATGTATAAAAATAGTTTTTGAAGCGTTAAGATGAGGATCATTAATTTTATTCCTAACTATATAGTTAAATACATGTGAAAGTATTTTACCGAAAATATCTGCAAACACTTTATAAAATTCCACTGTCAACCCGTCAGGACCTGGTGATTTGTATGATTTCATATGTTGAATTATGTATACTACTTCTTCTTCGGATATCGGTTTAACCAAGTTGTTTTGAATATCCTCTTCTATTTTTGAAAAATTAATTGTTTGTAAAAATCGTTTATAAGTTCTATGCGAGGACACATCATTTTGTCCATCATATATATTAGTATATATCTTCTCAAAAATATTAATGATATCCTCAGTTTTAGAGTATATTGTATTATTGAATTGTATTTCCAAAATTTGCACTGTTGTTTTCGATTGGTTAATGATCCTAGCTAACGCTCTCGATGGTGTTTGAACATAATTAGCATACCCCACTAATGTCTTATGTTCCTGAAATGTTAATTTACTATTTTGAATTAAGAAAAGATCCTTTTGACATTTAAGCAGTTCCATCTCTGTTTGATCATTAAAATTCCGAATCAGTTCTTGATCAAGTATCTTAATTTTTGTTTCTAGATTTTGAATATCTCTGTTTTGTATTTTTTTTATAATAAGAAGCTTTTTGCAAAAGGATCCCTCTTATTTGTGTTTTAACTGTCGCCCATTCAATATCTGGAGTATGTTGTTGTTTCTTTAGACTATCCAATAAATCTTTAAGGTAATTTGTGATTTCCTGTATTATTTCCTCCTTATTTATAAGATTTGGGTTAAGAGACCAATTATAACCTCTTTGTCGTAGGGTATCCTTTAGTTCCTTAGCAAAACTCAACGTAATTTTCGAGTGATCTGATAGATAACGTGCATGTGTAACACCTATAGGTTCTAAATTAATCAATGTTCTTGAAATCAAAAAGAAATCTATTCTGGACCACATTTTATGACATGGTGAATAAAAAGTATAATTATTTGTGTTATTGACATTGTTCAAATAGTGAAAAGGGTCGTATAATTGGAAGTCTTCCTTAATATCACTCAGTGCTAATACAGCATGCTTATTAAATGCTCTTAGTGGACAAGATCTATCCAACTTCGGATTTTGGTAAGCATTCCAATCCCCTCCAACAATTATATAATATCTATCATATTGTGTCAAAATTGGCTATAATGATGTTATGAATATTTGTTGATCATTACAGGGCGCATAGATATTTAGAAGTAAAATAGGTTTATCAAATAGGGTGGACGAAAGAATAACATAACACCATTGCCCATCTTTATCTGTTTTAGAATCTAATATCTTCTCTTTGTATTGATTTTTAATAATTATAGCTACCCCAGCACTATTTGACTTACCTTCCAATGCTACTACTTCTCTAATCCACTTCTTTTTTTTTATATCAACCCATTGATCATTCATTAAATGCGTTTCCTGAAGTAATATAAACAACGCCTTAGCCTGCAACAATATATGTAACAATAGTTTCCTCTTCTTTAAGTTCTGGAGCCCTTTAATGTTCCATGAGTCTAATTCCCACATTCCAGAGGTTGTCTGTACAATAAGGGTTTAAGAGGGAAAACATAGGAGAAAAATAAAGTGACTTTAAAGACATACATAATCTGGAAGCACTCTTTATATCCCATCCTATACCAGTGCTTACCCACTCTAACCCCGGACCAGGACATATATAGGTCTTGTATAATGTAAAATAATAAAAGGGTCAAGAAAGGAAACAAATACAAAGGCATCAAATTATAAAATTTCAAACATGTTCCACAATTAAGACTTATATAATCTAGCTTAACTACGACAAAGTCTAAACTAAACATTCCCTAACAAACACTGCCATGATCTACATCTCTTTGGTTAACTATTGTTTAAGCAAATCAAATTGAAGATATAATATTACTATATATAAAGAAAAAGAAAAAAAAAGAAAAAAAAAGTTTTAGTAGTTGGATTAGCTATCTATACATAAACCGCATACATAAAAAAATAAAAGCTTAATATATAAACAAGGTTATCTTTTTGTTACATATATAACCAAAAAAAAAATATGCTATACTATAACCCTACACCAAAACAAGTATACATCTAACTACTAATATCCCTGGCTATATATTTGCATTATCACAGTTTTATATTAAAACAAGCCACTATCTAACTAATATAATATAAACTATCACCTCTAAACAGTACATTAAGGACTATATTGACAAGTATATTTTAATAAAACATTACTAAATCCCTGCACCCTCTCTAAATATTATAACCAGAAGATTTTTATTAAACACTGTAAGGGAGGTAAATAAGAATGTTCCTATGTGTTTAAATTATCATACTACAGTGTTATTTGATGTTAAATAAACCATAAAGTGTTTAAAACAGTTCCCTTCGGTTTCCCAAACCTGGAAACCATGTAAAACATTCGCGATGGGGGACCGCTTTTGCAGACGGACTTCCAGAAGTGCCACCATGAAATCCACACCCTCGACAGCCTTATAAGCATTTCCTGTCTTTCTCATCGATGAAAACAGTTCATAGAAGCCATAAAACATCGGGAAACGAACACAGGTAATCAGGATGAGCCAAAACAAGCAGTTTTATTACTCTGGAAGAGGCCTAAAGCGTTTAAAACAAAAACAAAGGATTACCCAGTCCTCGAGACACAGTAATCAATGGATCTGACCTCAGAAGCATGCCAGTCTCAATGAAGTTACAGTTCAAGTCTCTGATGCAGGTAAACCCTTAAATACTTTAAGAAAAAGATGTTTAGCCTCATTTTTGGTAGAAACAGAATGTTTAGTCCCATCTATTGTAAATGTAAGCATAGTAGGGTATTTAATTTGAAACTTAATTTGTTTGTCAATAAGAAATTTACAGTATGGAGACAAAGACTGTCTAGCTTGTCTGACCTGTAAAGGTAAATCCTGGGCCAGGGATATTTTATTATTTTTCCACATGATATACCCTCCACTTTGTTTTGCAGTAGTAAGTATTCTGTTAACATCTTGATAGTTAAGTATTTTAACATATACAGGTCTTGGAATATTAGACACTTGTAGTTCTCTCAGAGCTCTGTGTGCTCTTTCAATAATGATTTGTTTCACCATATCAGAGTCATTTAGAAGCACTGCAAATATTTGTAGTATGGATGGAATTAATTCATTATACTGAATGGATTCTGGAATTCCTCTAATAATAATGTTATTTCTCCTGGATCTTGCTTCTAAGTCCAGAATCTTACTTTGCATAGCCTGAATATCCACATCATGTAGATTTGTTTTTTTTTCCCAGTAAAGTTAGTTTATCCTCATTTTCAGAAATTCCAGCTTCCGTCTTATCCATTCCTTCCAGCAATTGAGTACAGGAATTTCCAAATGTTTGTATTTGACAAGTCAGTTCCTTCAGAGCTTCTTGTATGGGTAACAGAGCATTTCTGATATCTTACATGTTTAATGCTTGATCAGATTTAGTTTTAGTCCCTGGCTTCTGTTGTTCCTGTATTTTAGTAATTTTTTGTCTTTTAGAAATCACATCTTTTTCTGGTGACTGTAATTCCGAAAGTTTTGTTTTTGTAGTGGTTATGTCCATGTTTTTTTCTTCTTCTGACATCTTATTCCAACACAAAGATTTACAGTATAGAAAGCACACGGTTCCTTTGTTTACTTCTCTCTTCAGAGCTAGCTAATCTGTTATAATCCTGTTAAATAAATTCTTTTTTTCCGGTTTTTCTTCTTGTTACAGGATAGTTAAATGTAGTTGAAGTTATTTTATTGAAGATTTGATGTTAAAAGCTTCTTGGTATCGACTCAGGGTTTAGATATCCTCAGGTTAAATGAAGAGCTGCAGTTCAGCAGTGTTCACAGAATAGCAGCCATCTTTGAACCACCATTATTTATGTTTTTATTGATACTGATGTGATGGTCCTTGAGTTTCCAAAAGTAAACATAAGTTACTTTACACAGCGCAGCCCCTGATGCAGAGAGCACATCGAAATGAGCTCCCAGATATAAATAACATTGCTAGCACAATTCACAGACAGCCGTACTGAGCAGCAAATATAGTATGTGATACTGCACTGTAACTCTGTGCTACCTGGCAGGTGTAAGTCTTTGACCAGTGATACTGCATAAACACACAAGATGTAATGCAAACCTCAAATGCTAACAGCCCCTTGTACACATGACACACACACACACACACACACACACACACACACACACACACACACACACACACACACACACACACATAACACAATGCAAGGCCTTTACTTTACTTGAGGCAAAAGGCATCCCAGACGAATTCTCTAGAATGATACTATCATGAGTGAGTTGTAGCTTTCTAAATAAATCTGAATGTAAACACTGCAAGAAGTAATGTAATGCCATTTCAACAACAGCAGTAGCTCTTTTTAAACTTAAACAACATGTCATCTCTGTAACACAAAAGATTCCTTATACAAAAATATATATTCATATTAGTGGAGAGATCCCACAGAAAACAATCCAGTTCTTTTTGCACAGCTATTGTTTAGTTCACTTCTGTGTCTTGTCTGTCTTGTTGGTGATTTAACTATTATTGTCACTGCCTTCTGCTGCTGTCAACATTTCACTGGGACCTCACGTTGTGGCTGATGGCTTCATTTAATCAGTACTGTCCCTCCTTATACTACAAAAAGATGCAGTCCTGAAGCATGCCTAGTCCTACTATGTGAGCAATGATGGATTATCCTGGTATGCATCAAAGAGGGAGAAGTTAGAGATCATTTTGGAAAGCCAGGGACACCCTCTTTGCATCTAGTACACAGACATGACTTGCAGTGCTATCATCACCTCTTTCCCAAATTCTAAATTTTCTGTACCAGTGAGCGGCAGACGTCCAACCACTGTTAGGCATCTGTACATACACTGCAATACTGCACTTTTTTCACCTAGAAAAGTGCAAAAGATCTAGTACATGCTGCATTACCGCCTTGGCCCACTAAATCAGCCAATAAAACCCTTTGATCCATTCCCAAACTTATTCCCCAGAGTTGTAAGTAAGACTTCATGACATAGTCTGCGGTACCTGTTACTGTTCATTATTATTATATGAAAAGTACAAAATAATCCACAGGATAAACGCTCCATTGTGCAAACCAAATAAAAGTAAATATACCAAATAATTATTCAACTGCAGAGTGACCAAGGTACACAGAGTCTCTGAATCCTTTAGTATAAAACTGTATATTTATTGTCACAAATAAAATGGTGAGTGCTTTCACATTTAAGCTTCATCAGACCTTAAAACAAACAAAAAGAAACACCTCTTTTATAAAAAATTAAAAGTCCTTTCACCAATCAGTTCACCACAATAATTAAGAAACTAATTAGTTCTTTAAAGGTACAATACATAAAAAGTTAACTTCATAGCATAGCAGCCTGGTAGGACAATAAAAAAATCTACATAATGTTTGTTTGTGTCTTTCGGCTTTTCCTGGTTAGGGGTCGCCACAGCGGAACTCCAGTCCGCTAATGATTGGCAGTTGATTTTACTTGCCAGGCCTGATGCACAACCTTTAACGAAGGTACGCTCATTCACGCATGTCTCCACGCAGAAGACGCTCTAGCTGAGAATTGAACCGGACAGCATCTTACTGTGAGGCAACAATGCTACCGCAGCACCACCACCATTTTTATCAATAAAATTCTTGTTGTTTTTATTCACAGTTGTATACTTCCTTTTCTTCTTTCTTAACTGATGCATCATAGAGATGCCTGTGCCTCCTGTACCAATTCATCTTCATTTGTAGTGGCAGCTAGAAAGGCAAAACTCCAACCAATGTCACACTGTGGGCTTCATTCCAAAACACCCAACAAACCTACCATTATCTCTCATTTCAGTGACTTACACTTCAGTAATGAACCATTTCCATGGAAATGCATATCCAAACACAAGGTGTGCGACATTAGTGTTCGAGTTACACTGCCCTACAGTATAACAGGCTGCAGTAGCCCTTGACCTCCACCAGGGGTCAATCTTGCTGACATTAATCTCATTCCATCATTCCAGACTGGAAGAACAGGCCATTTCAGTCATACCTAGCTGGTCCTCATCTGTTTTAACTGCTAATTGATCCAAGGTCATATGCGGACCAGCCAGCAATCCTGTGCCTATACCATTACAATGACCAGAAGCAATAACAATGTTCTAGGAAAACACAGGCTTAAAGTAACTACTTTTCCAATTTTAAAGTTCTAAAATGTTTTCTGGCACAGATTATTCTTCTAAGCAAGTATGACATATTTTAACAATAACCAAAAACCTGGTGTGATTATCACAGGATTTGACAGTGCTTAGTATATACTGCAGTGGTGGTGCTGCGGTAGCATTGTCGCATCACAGTAAGACGTTGTCCTGTTTGATTCTCAGCTAGATGGTCTTCTGTGTGGAGACATGCGTGAATGGGCGTACCTTCGTTGAAGGTTGTGTGTCAGAGCTGGCAACTCGGCACGTAAAAATCCACTGCCAATCATTAGTAGACCGGAATTCCGCTGTGGCGACCCCTAACTGAGAAAAGCCGAAAGACACAACAAGTATGTATTGTTTATGAGGATGAAGCCTGAATGATCAAAAAAAAAAAAGTGTGGGGGGCTAATACTGTGATACCCACATCCAGTTGGGGGTATTGCTATTAGACAATAACATTATTTAAGAAAGAATTTGCTTGCTTTCTTAAATAATGTCATTTCATTATGACATGTTGTTTTTTTTCCACTTTCAAAGATTCATTCTGATGTATTGCTCATATGCATGTAAGTCCAAATGCTTGTACTGTACGTCAGCACAGTACAAGACAGGAGACAGTGAAGACATGATCTCTGTAGTGGCTTCTCTCTGTCTGTCTCTTCCTTTATGCCTGCATTTTTTGGAAGTATAACATTGTAATGTTTGGCATTATTCACTGACATAAATTCTCAATGATATATCAGGAAAAGAAAAATGTTATGAGGGACCGGACAAATTAGGAACGTTCTGTAAAAAGGATAGACGGCTGGGAGGAATGGTTAGCAGCAGTACCATATCTGCCATACCTGATTTTCCTCATATTTTGCCCTGCCCATTATAAAACATATTATGGATGGTATTATGGAGCATATTCCAATAAGGGTATGACTGCCCATCAATACCTTAGCAGCTGGACTACTTTCTTTTGCTATATGTAAGATTTACAGTGGGCAGACTGATTTATCTATTCAATCAGCATGCATAACTTTGAATAGCAAATGCACTTTACTGCATAATTAGTGAAACCTAAAGTTGCTTATTCCACAGTCAGATAACCGCACTGAATACTTTCCCTGTAAAGCAGATTAGCTATCTTGTTACATGAAACAGCACTAGCAGTCCTTTCAGACCAATGCATGTTAGCAGTTTAACAGAAAATATTTTCCCAATAAAATCACATTGCATTTTTCTGATAGAGTATCAGCCCCCGAAGAGTGTCTTGCTAGCCCTTCACAAAATCAAGGGCTTATCTCTTAGCAGCTTTCAGAAGCTTTAACTAGTGAGCCATACAGAATTTACACATGACATACCACCTAAGGCCTTTTAAAGCTTACCCTGTTCATATTTTATGCTGTCTCTGTAACCATGGCAACACTGCAAGTGAAAATATCACAGATTGTTTAAGAGAGAGATACAGTACAGCAAAAAAGGAAACACTTATTCTACAAAAGGAATATAATAATGGTTTTATATTCTATGGTATAATTAAATATTTTTGGACACAGACTACTTCTTTAGCTTTCAGTCACACATCTTGTTTACATTGCATTGGAACGCATGTATGCTGTTTTTTTTTCTTGTCCTTATATTATTTCCTTTAATTAGCAAACATTTACAGAAGAGGGAGTGAGTGCATCTTAGAATTGGTAGGGATTTTAAATCATGCTTGAAACCATTCTCAACTATTCGTTTTCGGACTGACTTCTGATCACCTTGCCTGAACATCAGTAACAAATGCTGAAGAAAACTTTGGATTTAGTCAGTCGTGCAGGTACAGTTACAAATGAGAACAGTATACCAGTTTGGAATAAAAAGTATTATACAATGACCCCACATTAATATTCCAAAATGTGAATGCTGATTGGTCAGCGTGCTCATTGTAAATCAGACTTATACTAATGGAAAAAGGTCTAGTCGCCCAGACTTTTTTTTGTTACAGCAACGGAGAACGGAAGAGTTCCGTTGCTGTAATCTTGTTATGTTAAATGGGTTTAACATAGCGAGATAGCTTAAAAAAAGCAACGGAGGTCTTTCTTTCTCCATTGTTTTTTTTAAAGCTGTCTCACTATGTTAAATGGGTTTAACATAGCGAGACAGCTTTACAAAAAGCAATGGAGAAAGGAAGATCTCCGTTGCTGTTTTAAATCTATCTCGCTATGTTAAAGTCCTTTAACACAGCGAGACACTTTTTAAAAAGCAACGGAGATCTTGCTTTCTCCGCTGCTTCCACACACAACTCTGATGTACTAAGTACGCATATGCATGCGCAATACAACAGAACTGCCACAGAATACCAAACAGCTGTGGAAGGGCAGCACGGAGGCATTATACAATGCCATTATTTAAGAAAAGTAAGTATTTTTTTCTTAAATAATGTCATTGTATAATAGCAATAACCCACTTCTGGGTGTGGGTAATGCTGGATTTACCCATGGTTGCCTTTGTTTGGCCACTCGGGCTTCACCCCCATGACCAAATCACACCACCCGTGGGTAAATCCAGCATTACCCACACCCAGGCGTGGGTTTTTGCTTAAATGTCTCATAACTGCCACTCACTTACCCATGCATCCTTGGTGCCTTTCTGCATGTGTATATTTGTGAAGAGACTGCAGTGGGGGGGGGGGGTGTCTAGTAGGTATTCAGCAAACTAAAAATATATAAATAAAATAAAATCCCAAATTGACTATGTAGAATTTCTCAAACATTATAGATGCAAATTCAACACATTTTCATGTTGCTTTTCATGCAGGCTCATGGGCTCAGACTGTTGTTGATCATTGTTTGATCAGTGTTATTCTAGTGTAAATAATTTAACTACATTTTCAAAAAATTCTAAAATGCACTCTTAACCTTGATTTTATTCCTCATTTCTCCTTCCCCCCCATATCTATCCCATGTACTACTTCTAACGAAAACTTTTCTCACTCTCCCCTCTCTTTCTCTCCTCTTTCTTACTCACTGTTTGAATTTTCCAGTCGGACATTTGCAATATCAGTGAGTAATAAATGCTAAAACTTATGACATCAACACATTTCAATGCTACATGATATTGCATTTATCTTGCATTAATAATGATATATATATATATATATATATATATATATATATATATATATATATATATATAAATAAAATTAACCGCACTCAAAAAAATTGAACGAAGAGAAGAAATTTTAACTAAGAAATGAACTTCGTGACAATAAAAGCATTCAATAAAATAGTAAATAACACCAACAACTCTTGTAGAACTTTAGCGCTTTCGTCTTATTTATTATCAAGACTTCTTCAGAAAGACATGTTTCATAAGTATGAGCAACCATTTTCACTTCCTTTATATACATTAGTTCTAGCAGGCCATTTAAATTAACAACAGTTCCTTTCCAATAGAAAAGTGTGAACAAGCAGGGTGCTGTGTGCATTTTCATTAACATTACAATTGCAGTTACATAAGGCAAATTGGTCAGACAGTAATAGCCTTGTGGTGCCGTGTGCATACTAAAAGGGATATTGTGCAAAAGGGATCGTGTGCAAAAAGGATTGTGTGCAAAAGGGATCGTGTGCAAAAAGGGATTGTGTGCAAAAGGGACTGTGTGCAAAAGGGATTGTGTGCAAAAAAAAGGTTGGGGGGACCAAGAAAGATGACAGTCATGCTGTGATGATTCTAATATAAACACGTAACTTATGAGTGTTTGCCTCCAAAGGTAAGTAAAGAAGGAGCGGAGGAAGGTGGTGGAGTCAGGTAGAGAGTCCTACTATGCTTTGGCATCGGTGTGTGTGTAGAGAAATGTGTGGGTATGCCACCTGATGGGGGAGTGGGAGGAATGCGGTGTGGACTTGAGGGGGGGCTGTTAGGGGGCCGCCCATGACAAGGAGCCTATGAATAACAGTGTCCCCCAGAAGACTGTCAGTGCAGATGGTACCACCCGTGGGCTGGTTTGGATGGTATCACCCTTGAATGGCTGCATGAAAATGTGAGACCGGGGGGTATAGTTGGTGGGGTCAGCGGGGGCTAGCCTGGTGATTGGGAGCATGTGTGTAGGGGGTATGGGGGAGTCAAAAGTCAGAGAGAGAGAGTGGGAGCATGTGTGCAGGGGGTATGGGGGGTCAAAAGTCAGAGAGAGAGAGAGAGAGGAAACACATTATATTCACTTGCACAGGTGTAAATCCATAAACACATTAAATCTACTTGCACAATTCTTCAAACCCTCTTGCACAATTTGAAGAATTGTGCAAGTAGATTTAATGCGTTTATGGATTTAAACCTGTGCAAGTGAATATAATGTGTTTCCTCTCTCTCTCTCTCTCTCTGACTTTTGACTCCCCCATACCCCCTGCACACATGCTCCCACTCTCTCTCTGACTTTTGACCCCCCATACCCCCTGCACACATGCTCCCACTCTCTCTCTGACTTTTGACTCCCCCATACCCCCTACACACATGCTCCCAATCACCAGGCTAGCCCCCGCTGACCCCACCAACTATACCCCCCGGTCTCAAATTTTCACACAGCCATTCAAGGGGTGATACCATCCAAACCAGCCCACGGGTGGTACCATCTGCACTGACAGTCTTCTGGGGGACACTGTTATTCATAGGCTCCTTGTCATGGGCGGCCCCCTAACAGCCCCCCCTCAAGTCCACACCGCATTCCTCCCACTCCCCCACCAGGTGGCATACCCACACATTTCTCTACACACACACACTGATACCAAAGCATAGTAGGACTCTCTACCTGACTCCTCCACCTTCCTCCGTTCCCTTCTTTACTTACCTTTGGAGGCAAACACTCATAAGTTACGTGTTTATATTAGAATCATCACAGCATGACTGTCATCTTTCCTGGTCCCCCCCCCAACCTTTTTGTTTTTTTTTTTGCACACAGTCCCTTATTGCACACAGTCCCTTATTGCACACAGTCCCTTATTGCACACAGTCCCTTATTGCACACAGTCCCCTTGTTTGCACATGATCCCGTTTTGCACACTATCCCTTTTAGTATGCACACGGCACCACAAGGCTATTACTGTCTGACCAATTTGCCTTATGTAACTGCAATTGTAATGTTAATGAAAATGCACACAGCACCCTGCTTGTTCACACTTTTCTATTGGAAAGGAACTGTTGTTAATTTAAATGGCCTGCTAGAACTAATGTATATAAAGGAAGTGAAAATGGTTGCTCATACTTATGAAACATGTCTTTCTGAAGAAGTCGTGATAATAAATAAGACGAAAGCGCTAAAGTTCTACAAGAGTTGTTGGTGTTATTTACTATTTTATTGAATGCTTTTATTGTCACGAAGTTCATTTCTTAGTTTTATATATATATATATATATATATATATATATATATATATATATATATATATATATTTATGGATCTAGGACGTTTGCTTAAGTGAGCAAATGACCGAAACCCAAATGGCTGGGCATAATTACACGAAAGTGCTTTTCACCAAAGTAGCACTTTTGCAAAATTATGCCTGTTGCCGAGGCTGTACTATGGTGTGGGTAAGGGAAATTTCCATTTTCCCCATTGTAGTGCGGTCTCGGAGGGAGAATATTAAAGTAGGGGGGTGTGGGGGGGTGCAGGTGGGCAAAGCCCCCCTGCTAAAATGTAAATGTAGTGTTTTATTTTTTTTTGTAACACGCTTTAACAAAAGCACTTTTTTGATAAAAGCGCTTTCGTTAAAGTGTGTTCCGTTATTATGGATTCGGACATTTGCTCACTCGAGCAAACGTCCTAGATCCATATATATATATATATATATATATATATATATATATATATATATATATATGTAATACATGTAACATGTGGATTAATATTTGCATTATCTATGTACTTACAGTATATTGTAATATGATGTCAATGTTCTCCTATGCATATGTACAGTATTTTAGCAATAACCCATGCCTGGGTGTGGGTAATGCTGGATTTACCCACGGTTGGCATGGTTTGATCACGAGGGTGAAGCCTGAGTGGCCAAACAAAGACAACCGTGGGTAAATCCAGCATTAACCACACCCAGAAGTGGGTTATTGCTATTATACAATGACATTATTTAAGAAAAAAAATACTTAGTTTTCTTAAATAATGGCATTGTATAATGCCTCCTTGCTGCCCTTCCACAGCTGTCTGGTATTCTGTGGCAGTTCTGATGTACTGCTCAGGTGTATGCTTGCGCAGTATATCAGAGCTGTGGGTGGAAGCAACGGAGAAAGCAAGATCACTGTTGCTTTTTAGAAAGTGTCTCTCTATGTTAAAGGAGTTTAAAAGAGCGAGACAGCTTTAAAAAAAGCAACTGTGCTTTTTTTTAAAGCTGTCTCGGTATGTTAAACTCCTTTAACATAGTGAGACACTTTCTAAAAAGCAACAGATATCTTGCTTTCTCTGTTGCTGTAAGAAAAAAAAAGACTTGTAGTAATGGAAAAACGGACTTCCATTAGTATGACTGATTTACAATGTGCACGCTGACCAATCAGCGTGTGAATTTTGGAATATTAATGGGGGGTTGTTGTATAAATGTATATGCATATGTATATGTATATGTATATCATATGCATATGTATTTGTATACATATTTTTTGCAATTTTATTTGAGGAGCTTCTCTACATGGGCCTTCATTGAAAACAGATAAAATTATCCAGTCAGACTTTATCAGTAAACAAATGTCAATAAATAACTAAATAAATAAAATGCATAAGAAATATATAAAAAAACAAATGACCCTGGTTTTATGTATCAAGTTTTCCAAATCGTAATTTCCAACAGGGTTGAAGGTTCATTACAGTATTCTAGTGTCGGATTCAATTTAATATTGTATTTAGTATTTCAGTAGTAATACTAAGTACTAAATGCCTCCATTCATTCAAAAGTCTTTCTATTTGTTTTTGTGAGAAAAGGGATCACTGAACCTGCATTCTGGAGACAATCGCCCACACCTTAATACTTATATCAACTCCATGTTCTCACAAAGATAAAAACAAGGAAAACATTAAAAAAAAGGAATCACTGCTGATGTGCATTTACAAACTGAATCAGTCGTCATCTGCTTAGGGAAAACAGTGATCTGTAGGGTATATTGTAGGTACTTGTGTGCCAATAGCTTGTTATACATATGGTTGCTGCGCTGTCTCTCATTATCCCAATCTCTTGTTTCTACATAGTCCTCCCTAAAACTCATCCTGTAAATTACATAGCTCTACCAGAACCTTAACTCTAAATCTAAAGCTCTCAAGTAATTTCTAACACATCTCCTTCATCTCTTACTTTCAATGTTCACTATTGCTAACCCTAAAGGCCCCAATTACTCCCTGTTGGATGCTACATAATTTTATGTTACAATTAATGAGCATTGAAGAAGGCTTTGTATAGCCGAAACCGGTCTGTTCGTTGTTCTGAGCCATTTATATGGCTTCAGCTTTTTGAATTTAATTAAACTATTGTCTTGCTTTACCACTGTGCTGGTCCACTATTTGTTTTACCCAATTACTCCCTAAACCTAAAACTTCAACACCCCAAAGTTAAATTCCATGATTGCTTCCTAAACCAAAACTGCCCAGCCTACTCCCTAATTCTAAAAGTCCCTCCTATTCCTTCCTCCCAAACTCATATTCAAGCTGGAACATGAGCATCAGCCCAGCCAAGTTACAAGGTGCTTGAGTTTCTGACTTCAAGACAGTGGTTTATGAGTGCTTGGGACTCAAATGCCTGTATTGAATCCTGATTTGGAAGGTTGATATCAGTGAGTTGAACTCAGTCAGATGGAACTTTGGCTAATCAGCACTTGACAAGGTGCAGGGAATCCCCATTTAGAAATGCAGATACCGCAGAGACTACAAGGACAATACATGAATCAGTGTCAGATTTTACACTGTTTGACGCTGCACTTTACAACATTACTAGTAGACAAGCTAACAGTGGCTAGGAGTTCAACTAGTCAGTTTAAACATATTGACTTTCAGAATAGACAATCCTTCCATATAAAGTCATTACTGGTGGTGTTTCTATATATTCAATAGTAGTGAAAACACCGTGTGTGCATTGTTTATACTTTTCTGCCTGGTTGTGAAACTATAGCGTTAGTATACTTTAAGTAAGAAGGTTGGAGAGTGAAGTTACCCACTTAGGGGGATGTCAGATGTTGGCAGTGGAGGATGGGAGAGAACAGCCAATGCCAGCTATCTTACTGGGGGAAGGGCAGTGGCTATCGTCCAGCATTTGGATATGGTGACTCCTAACTGAAGCATGAGCCTGTGAGTATGTGCTGTTGATGTGCATTAGCATATAGCTGGGAGAGCATTCTAAGAGACAGCAGTAGCAGAGCTCAGACAGATGTTGCTGGGGATTGGATGCAGCACTAGTGGAGTTATAGGCCTCCTGGTCCACTCCTTACTGCCTGTCTCTTCTCAACACGGGTAATTAATAGGCTACTGATTCAGATTTTCAGGACTCTAGCCACGGATGGTTGGATCTCACCCATAATGGAAAGAATGGCCCCAGTAGGTGTAGGCAGGAAGTCATCAGGCAGGTGAAGTGGAGGGTAACAATAAAAAAATAAAAACAATGCCCAAATAATGTACACAAGATACAATAATGATCTGGATCCCTCCACTGATAAATAATAAGGGGAGATGAAGAAGGTTGCAAGGAAGAATGGTGTTGGTATTGTCTAAGTCTTAACTATAGGTTAAGTTTCAGTTGACTATACATCACGCAATTAAGGAAGAAATTTGGCATGAGAAATCCGGCACATTTTGTGGAGGGAAGGAGTGGTTAAACGTAATATCTTCAGAATAAGATTAATAAAAATGCCTCTTCTCACCATGACCTTAGATAGCATCATCATATACACTGTGAGTAACAGAAATCCACGACTGAGTCTTGTGGTGTACAACATTCTAGTGGGAAAAAAAGTCAGAAGTTTTTTTTTTTTTTTAATCCTGATATCACCCACTGAGTATGAACAGATCCATAGGACATAAACCAGCCCAAGACTGTACTAGATACAGAAACATAGGACATAAACCAGCCCAAGACTATACTAGATAAATCAGAGTATACTCAAAGGCATTCAGTCAAAATCACATGACCCCCAGTACAAAAAGCTTCACTATAGAAAACCCTAATCATTTTGTCATTTCAAACTTGAACGTTGCTGAATGACCTTAATCTCCATAGGACAGCTTCTAACAAGACAGGTGAAAAGAAGCCTCCTTCTACACCCAGCCTAAGCTTTCTCAGAAATTGATTTGACTATGAAAACAGAGACACACCCTTACACCAGTGATGGGAAATCAAGTGTCAAAGCCCATTAAGTCTTTTTGGTCATATCTCTTAGAGAACTTTCAGGAAGTAAAATGTGTGTTGTTAAAGTCATAAATACAGATTTATCATACTCAAGGTCTGTCCATTCCAGAGGGGTGTGAGTGTGAACAATAACCTCCCAAGGCAAAAGGAATGAGCCTGCAATTGGTCATGTTTGATCAGTGGCCTAACCTGGAACACAAAAATAAATAAAATAAATATCACTTTGACATAAATGCGAGCTGACTCAGAACCTTCCTTACTGCTGTGGAGACCAGCGGAACACAGGAAAGATTTCTTTCTATGAGTATATCACATTCCTTTTCAACTGTATCAAATCTAACTCATTTTTCATTCATTATAATAGGTTGAAAAAATTACTTGCTTCCCAGATGTGATTATGATGCATTTGTTTATACTAAGTTTTAGACCATTAATTTCACATCAGGAGTGGGTACATCCAGCTCTTGCTGACCACTGTTAAATATATGGGATAGGCTGCGATTACCAAGTTTCCGAACTTCAATAAATTTGGCTATCTAAACAGTGTCTCAGAAAACAATGATCAAAATGTATGGGGCCAAGTACCAACATTTGCAGCATCCCCATTGTCAGCTTCTGTTGGTATGGGCAGTTTGCTACCTTCAATTACTATATAGGGGTTTTCTGGCACTTGTTTTTTATATTGCTTGTGTTGTTATCTGCTTTTATTGATTCATAATTATGGATATATTTTAATTGTATTGTGTTTGGTTACAAATACTTCATATATTTGCAATTCAAAGTCTAAACTTTGACAGCATTTCTCTTGGTCAAATTATTTAAATTCTTTGTTTAGACCAGTACATAGTTATGGAAGGACTTCGCAGTGATTACACGTCAAGCTTGGTAATCCTTTTCATAAGATCTACAATCTACTCTCACTCATAATCTCTATGAAAACAACCACTAAAATAATACTTAAATGATTTTAAGCCTTCTTGTGATGAGAAGAATGTCTCAGGTCTGAACATACGTTTAGTAACAATGTTTACCTTCCTAACTCTATCTTTGAGAGCACAGATAATGCAAATCTCATATGACAGTTTTTCATTAAAACAAGGCCCTTGACTTTATGTCTCATCTTATACTGTGTGGACAGAAAGACAAATACTGCCATCACCTTAATTGTGGCATCCAGCTCCAGTTCAAATTTCTGATTGTCTAGAAAATAGGTATTTCATAATCCCAACAAGAAGCAGTTTGTCAAAGCCGACTATTACAATGTTACCTGAAAGAACTGCACTGATCTTGCGTCGTTTCATTTTGTAAAATAACAACCACACTATTTCTAACCCTAAGCACAGGTAAAACTATTTGATATGATCTACTAATAGAGGATTCTAATCTCTCTCTATCTACTTTCAACACCATTATTTGTGTACTGACATCCCCATTCTATATTATTACTTTTGGGACAAAGGTTTATTAATGTTTTTTGTTTTGTTTTGTTTTCAAAAAACAAAAAAAAGTTATCTGGTGCGCATGGTGGACTTAAAGCTTTAGACTTCTTGGTCTTGAACAACAATAAAAAGATTCAGTTGCTAACAATAAACTCAATTTACTCAACACTATTTCTGTGTTGTGTGGTGGCATGAATATACCCTGACCATTATATATCATGGTAACCTCTTCCCTGAAAAAGTGTCATATCAAATGAGAGTATTCTGTGCCACAGTGTACCTTTTTGCTCAGTAGGCCAAGATCATCCTTAAGTTAAGGTAGTTCTTATCTGAATGGCTAAAGATATCTATTCTACCCTTGATAATCAATGAATGAATGAATGTCCAACACTCAAAGAGTGCAATCCAAAAACTGTGAAAGAGCTCAAACTCCCCCCAGCCAAGGTCCTCAGCTTCTGAATATACTCTTCAATCTGTGAGCAATTACCTTTACCAACCTGATGTAGAACTAATATCAAGTTGGCATGATACTTGCTAAACTGCTTGGCTGATGGGTAGCAAATTTAAATAATTTATAAATAAGAAAGGCATATTTTGAACTTATCTGTTGCTGCATGAGGGAGGTGCAGCAACATAATGGAACTGTGATTAGTAAACATCTCCCAGCTTAGCAGAAATTAACAATTCAAAGAGCACCTTTTGGTTTGGCAGACAGCTTTGTCGTTTAATAAATAAACACAACAATATAAGAATATAACAATTGTTTTAACAAATGGAAGTGATACGCAAATAGTACTATTTTATAATATTGAATGATATCACATTTGATTTCATTTAACGGATGGCAGAATTTCCATGTAATGATTTTATAGCCTCAGTCTGCAATCTGCACCACATGTGACTGATATCAAAATATCATTTTAAAATGATCTAAAATATATGCAAAGGGAATGAATCTCAGATTTCTTCCTCACTAGTTTGTCCTTCATGTCAGCTCAAAACATCCCCCAAGTTTACAGACAAGACTACCTTCCCCAACTGGCAGACAATGGTACTGTCAGATGTCTAAAGGATCAATATGATAGTAAAATCAATCAATCAATCAATCAGTAAATCAATAAGTTATTCAGTCACTGAAACAAATCAGAAGTAGAAGAGTCAGTCCATGGGTTTAAGCTTTTGCCTTAGGATTTGCCAGTATCAGTTTTCCTGCTACCATAAGTTTAAAGCCCTTGTTCTAAGAGACCTAGTTAACTTGTTGCCTAGGACATAACATTTATATCCGTAATAGAACTTTGTGCTCTCTGGAGATTGCTTGGATTCTTCATATAGCCTGCAGGCCTATAAAAAGAATGTTTTATTTGATTAAATTAGAATTTCATTTTATTATAAAACCATAAATCTTCTTTCTCATCATGTAGGTATTGTTGTAATTGTTCTGTTAAAGATACATTTTCATCCTTATCAGCCTCTACGCTGAAAACAATTCCTGGCATTCCTTCCCACTGTTACATTTTTTCATAAGGGGCCATTTATAACTTAAGTTTTTAAGTGAGTATTATCCCCTAAGTGGGACTTGAATTTTGTTCTGGGGATGTTAACAGAACTACCTTTGTAGACAGTGTTTTCTACTCCTTCTTTGAAGTTTTTTCTTGGAAGACAGTCCATTTAGTGGTAATCACTTCAGATGGGGTGATGTCATAGTATATACATCAGGCAGTCCTTTTAATGGTGGTCACTTCAGATAGGATGATATCTTAGTGTATACATTAATATGCTCATCACATCACTCTACAGGATGATGTCATACTGTATACATTAATATGCTCTTCAAATGAAATATTGATATTTTAGATACAACTGTTAAGTTGAAAGGGAATGGAAGTCTTGACTCTCTGATGTTTCATAAGGAATGTAGGAAGAACAACTTACTAGTTAGGCATAGTATACATCCAAATAAAATTGTTGGCAATATTTTAAAAAGCCAATTCCTAAGAATGTCTAGGCTTCACACTAATGATGAAGACTATGTAGTAGCCAGTGAACTTCTGAAGGAAAATTTTAAGGAAAGAGGATATAGTACAAGGGAAGTGGAGAATAGACTACAACAAGTACATGCCTTGATACATACAAATGGAGTACCTGTTTTGACTAGGCAGATATGACAGAAGACTTAAGTACATCCTAATAGACCTAGATGTGGTTTTTCACTTAAATACAGTAGTAATGTACGATCTGTTCGTGATATTGTTAGAAGAAATTTGATCATTTTAAGGTCTGATGACAAAGTCAAGGAAGCTATGGGAAATGAACCTATGTTCACTTTTAGGAATAATACCACCCTTAAAAGAGAACTTTGTTATAGACCGCTTAAGAAGCAGGTTAAGTTAGAGCTGAGGGAAGGTACTTTCCCTTGCAGAAATTGTAGAGCATGTAATTTTATTTCAAGCTCGAATTCTTTTGTGCATCCAACCACAGGTAAAATGTATGAGTTTCATCTTTATGTCAATTGTAGAACAGAGAATTTGGTCTATCTGGCTAACTGTGTGGACTGTCCATCATTCTACGTAGGCAAAACCAACCAGAGACTTAAGGAAAGGGTTCTCCAACAACTAGGAGATATTAGGAATAAAAGTAGTACAAATGCCTTGTATAAGCATGTCAAGGATAACAATTAGCATACTTTTAGGTTTACAGTGGTGGAAATTGTTAGGAATAATATTAGAGGAGGGGGCCTGGTTAATAAGACTGAATATAGAGAGATGAGCTGGATAGCTATATTACAGGCACATAGAGTGCCAGGTTTAAATTACACTATACCTTTAAAACCTGCACTGAAGGCAAGGCCATTACATCACTCATAGAAGTGTTTTTGATTGTTTTTTTTTTTTTGCTTTTTAAATACTTAGGAAGTTGTTTGTATTTTAACTTAGGATCTGAAGAAGCACATTTGTGAAAGCACTTATCCTGTGTCATAATAAATCATAGTTGTTTTTTACTACGGGTTTGTGCTTTCTATGCCCAGAGTCTTGGATTTGCTGTATTTTTTACTACAGTTTGTCCTTTAATCATTGGTTTGGTTCTGTCCTTTGCTACTATTGTTTTTACCTTGCAACGGTCCATGGCTGAGGGCACTGGCCTAGATGTGGACCCTGCAATGCACAATGAGGTGAATTCGATGTGTCGTTTTGAACGACTTTTTGTTATGGACAAAAATCCTCTTCTCAATACAGTTTCGACAGGTATTCTAATTGATGAAGTAACTGATATGAGCAGCTTTATGTCAACTCTTAAAGAGTTTGAGAACACTTTGTACAAATTAAAGAGAGTGCAATGGCAGTGCTTGTATTTCGAAGCGTGCCTTTTTTGTAAAGTGGTTCCTCGAGGACTGAGGGTGAGGGTATTGCGTATGCTTACATATGGAGACACCTTCCCCGAGCTGTTGAAGAATTGGCAAACTATGAACTTGGAAGTGAGCTTTAATTACCTTCGGCTGATGAATGATTTTTTTTTCTCCAAATGAGAAAGAACTTTTGGACAAAGCAAAACAAATGAAATGTGAATTAATTTCCAAATACAAAAGTGTAGCAGTGGAAGACAAAATGGATTATGTTTATTAATATAGCGGCATATGAAGAGCGTCTCTCTCTCTAAGTAAAAGGAAGAAGTTAGAGAGAGACATTATAGATTTTAAAAATGGCCATATATTTTTATGGCCCTGTAGTTATGGGAATATTAATAATGATCCAGCTGTGATGGCACTGACTAGTAGTCAAGGAGGCGTGGTTGAGAGACCAGGAAGAACTACACCTGTGGATGATAGGGAGACTTTGAATGGGTTAACAAATCGAAAAGAAGTGAGGTCACAGTCACCACCTATGGAAGGCAGGGCTATGTGCAATGAGTAGATGAATCAGAAGGAGGCAACGTCACAGTCAATAGATCAGCAAGCACAAATGGGGGCAAGGCCGAAGAATGGAGTACATTCTGTAGATAGTTTTGAATGCCTAGCAGCTTCCACTTTGGATTTTTTGGCAACAACATCACCACTACCAGCACCATTGAGGCTACCAGGGTCTATGAGTGTAGTTCGCTCACTCAGTCAGGGGAAGAAGAGACACAGACCCTCAGGGGAGAGGAGGAACACAGAGAATTGGCAGAAACTGCGCAAACGTTAATATTGTTAGACGAAATTGGCCCATTTTAAGGTCTGTTGACAAAGTCAAGGAAGTTGTGGGGAATGAACCTACGTTCACTTTTAGGAATAATACCACCCTTAAAAGAGAACTTTGTTATAGACCACTTAAGAAACAGGTTAAGTTAGAGCTGAGGGAAGGTACTTTCTCTTGCAGAAATTGAAGAGCATGTAATTTTATTTCAAGCTTGAATTCTTTTGTGCATCCGACCACAGGTAAAATGTATGAGTTTCATCTTTATGCCAATTGAAGAACCGAGAATTTGGTCTATCTGGCTACCTGTGCGGACTGTCCATCATTCTACATAGGCAAAACCAACCAGAGACTTAAGGAAAGGCCATTACATCACTGATAGAAGTGTTTTTGATTGTTTTTTGGGTTTTTAAATACTTAGGATGTTGTTTGTATTTTAACTTAGGATCTGAAGAAGCACATTTCTGAAAGTGCTTATCCTATGTCATAATAAATCAGAGTTTTTTTTTTACTATGAGTTTGTGATTTCTATGGCCAGAGTCTTTGTGGACATACTGAGTTTTTTGGATTTATAGTGTATACATTAATATGCTCATCACATCACTCTACAGGATGATGTCATAGTGTATACATTAATATACTCATCACATCACTCTACAGGATAATGTCATAGTGTACATATTAATAAGTTCTTCACATCATTATACAGGATGATGATATAGTGTATACATTAATACATTCCTTACATTACTCTACAGGATGATGTCATAGTGTATACATTAATATGCTCATCACATCACTCTACAGGATGATGTCATAGTGTATACATTAATATGCTCTTCACATCACTCTAGTTTCACTGGGATCACCCAGCCTTTTCTACCAGTGTTACCTTTATGCCAAATGTTGTACCAAATATCACTGTGAATCACAAGATCCAGCTATTGTCCTTCTCATCATCAGAACACCTGAGACAGGATATTGCTCTTTATGGATTGCAGGTTACAACTCTGAGGGAAACATGTTAGGGCTAAAGTTATTAGATAACCTGAACTTTATCTGTAATAATAAAGCAAAGCTTGCTATGAGAAAATATACTACAGACTATTTCTACATGGCTTAGACTTTGTGCTAGGATTTTCTATGATTCTCGTAAAATGTCTCTGACATTCCAGTTAAGCATCAACTCCTTTACAGGTATTATTAGATGTGCTCCAGCATGTTCTGTCTATGAGAAAACCACTTGGTGGTCAATTCACACATTCTGATGCCATTATTAGATGTGCTCCAGCATGTGCTATCTATGAGAAAACCACCTGGTGGTCAATCCACGCATTCTGAAGCCATTATTAGATGTGCTCCAGCATGTGCTATCTTCGAGAAAACTACCTGGTGGTCAATCCACACATTCTGAAGCTATTCTAAGATGTTCTCCAGCATGTGCTATCTATGAGAAAAACACCTTACATAGTTTTGATAAATGTTTTACTAGAGAAATCAGGAGTCAATTCCAAAAAAAGGAAGAACATGGTTTAGATGGCTATTGAAGGATTGTAGGGCCACTATCACTGTGCTATGGAGCATAGAAAGCATATATTTATGGAGTAACACAGAAAAACACAGAAAAATATTTGCTAACAAGAGTTTAAAAAGGAATTTAAGGCAGATTAACCAAAAACTTACATCATGACAGTAATAACCCATATTTCACCATCACTTTATTAACAAAAACTCATTTAGGAATTATGTACCACAGATCCTGCAATTTGTAAATCATGCTACTTCAGTCTCCTTGTATGTTTATCATAAATTCAGCTTATAGCATTTCTTGAAAGACTACAGTCACATAGCAACTTAGTCCCTTCTTCAGATTTTGTAGATCTTCTTTTCCTTCAATGCTCACCCCCCCCCCCCAAAAAAAAAAAGCTAAGGAGTTTTCTTTGCTGTTCAGATCTTTTTTCAAGGAAAGTACAACTGCTGTCTCTAGAATATTCTGGAAAAGGAGTTTTTAATCAGTCATCAAAAGAAGATACAGAAATAAGCATGCTATGGCTAGAAAGTTAACTATTTTTCATTGACAGTTGTCAATGTTATCTTACATATCCTTATAATATTCTTGCTTTGAACTTATGTCATAAGTAAAAATTGTGAGGCTACACCAATGTTGCTCTCATGGCTGAATGTATAAAGGAAATTTCAGTGTCTCTTATGATATTCTAGCAAATAATTATTTTACCTATGTAAACCAGGTGAATGTCAAGGCACAGCATGGTATGAAATATTGTTAAGGTGTAATCTATAAGGCAAACTACCAAAACAAACAAGAAAGATGGTGCTCTTAGGTGTCAATTTGCCAAAATATCAAGGATATTTAGGCTAAGTATACCAATAACCTATAACTCTGTTTCCAGAATTTTTGCTAAGAACCCATCTCATCATTGTGATATTACACTTGTGAAATATATATATATATATATATATATATAT